>NC_060177.1:4431427-4448927 GCF_021184085.1 Oncorhynchus gorbuscha
AGCAACTCGGGTCAGTATGTTTGTGCTTAGTTTGCAAGACAGAGTATTTTGTTTATGTAGTTGTCTTTTGGCTGACGGTCAAAAAACATTGTTCTGAATCTGCTAAAAGACAGATATAGGATATACAACGTGTTGTTGATTTAACTGCTCTCTTTATCCACCCAGCGGTGGTCATCATGACATCAGCGGTTACCTCAGGTCAGGGGGAATGACAGTAAATGACAACTTGTGTTTGTTTAATTTTAGCCCTGACTGGCTGACTGGCTGACTGGCTGGCTGGCTGACTGGCTGATTGGCTGGCTGACTGGCTGGCTGGCTGATTGGCTGACTGGCTGATTGGCTGGCTGACTGGCTGACTGGCTGATCCATAATAAACCCCCAGGAAGAGTAGCTGTTGCCTTGACAACAGGAACTAATGGGGATCCATAATAAACCCCAGGAAGAGTAGCTGTTGCCTTGACAACAGGAACTAATGGGGATCCATAATAAACCCCAGGAAGAGTAGCTGTTGCCTTGACAACAGGAACTAATGGGGATCCATAATAAACCCCAGGAAGAGTAGCTGCTGCCTTGGCAGGAACTAATGGGGATCCATAATAAACCCCAGGAAGAGTAGCTGCTGCCTTGGCAGGAACTAATGGGGATCCATAATAAACCCCAGGACGAGTAGCTTCTGCCTTGACAGGAACTAATGGGGATCCATAATAAACCCCAGGAAGAGTAGCTGCTGCCTTGACAGGAACTAATGGGGATCCATAATAAACCCCAGGAAGAGTAGCTGCTGACTTGACAGGAACTAATGGGGATCCATAATAAACCCCAGGAAGAGTAGCTGCTGCCTTGACAGGAACTAATGGGGATCCATAATAAACCCTAGGAAGAGTAGCTGATGCCTTGGCAGGAACTAATGGGGATCCATAATAAACCCCAGGAAGAGTAGCTGATGCCTTGACAGGAACTAATGGGGATCCATAATAAACCCCAGGAAGAGTAGCTGATGGCTTGACAGGAACTAATGGGGATCCATAATAAACCCCAGGAAGAGTCGCTGCTGCCTCGGCAGGAACTAATGGGGGTACATAATAAACCCCAGGAAGAGTAGCTGCTGCCTTGGCAGGAACTAATGGGGATCCATAATAAACCCCAGGAAGAGTAGCTGCTGCCTTGACAGGAACTAATGGGGATCCATAATAAACCCCAGGAAGAGTAGCTTCTGCCTTGACAGGAACTAATGGGGATCCATAATAAACCCCAGGAAGAGTAGCTGCTGCCTTGACACGAACTAATGGGGATCCATAATAAACCCCAGGGAGAGTAGCTGCTGCCTTGGTGGGAACTAATGGGGATCCATAATAAACCCCAGGAAGAGTAGCTGCTGCCTTGACAACAGGAACTAATGGGGATCCATAATTAACCCCAGGAAGAGTAGCTGATGCCTTGACACGAACTAATGGGTATCCATAATAAACCCCAGGGAGAGTAGCTGCTGCCTTGGTGGGAACTAATGGGGCTCCATAATAAACCCCAGGAAGAGTAGCTGCTGCCTTGACAGGAACTAATGGGGATCTATAATAAACCCCAGGAAGAGTAGCTGCTGCCTTGACAGGAACTAATGGGGATCTATAATAAACCCCAGGAAGAGTAGCTGCTGCCTTGGCAGGAACTAATGGGGATCCATAATAAACCCCAGGAAGAGTAGCTGCTGCCTTGGCAGGAACTAATGGGGATCTATAATAAACCCCAGGAAGAGTAGCTGCTGCCTTGGCAGGAACTAATGGGGATCCATAATAAATACAGATGCATAATTTTTCCAGATCCTTTATATCCTTTGTCTACGTTTGTGGATCCCCATTTTCCTGCCCTTTTCAGTTCAAACCACCGGTTTTCAACGGGGTTCAAGACCAAAGACCGCCATGGTCTTTCTACAAATTGTAGATTTTGTGGTCAATGAACCATTTTGTTTGTGGATTTTGACGTGTGCTTAGGGTTATTGTCTTGCTGTAAGATCCACGTTTAGCCTAAGTTTCAGCCTCCTGGCAGAGGAAACCTGGTTTTGGGCTAAAAATGTCCCTGTTAACTTGTTCATGATGCCTGTTGACCTTTACAACAAGGAAGTAAAATAGCCCCCAGCAAAGATCAAACATCATATTTTTACAGTACGCATGAGGTTCTCTGTTTGATCACAGTGTTTTCAACACAACTGACCAAAACTATTTTTTACAGCCAAGCCCTCTAAATTACATCAATTAGGTTTCTCTGGAAACAGGTTAGAGCACGGCCAATCAACTGAGGCTGAGTCAGTTCGTCTCGGGATCCTGGGTAATTCAAACCAGACTTGAACACTCACAGCTGATTGGTTGACAAGCATCGGGGGGGACCCCATTGAACTTAGCTAATAACACCTTCCTAATATCCAGTTGCATCCCCCTTTGCCGGGTCATGGACTCTTCAAGGTGTCCAAAGCGTTCCACAGGGATGCTGGCCCACGTTGACTCCAATGCTTCCCACAGTTGTGTCTGGTAGATACACACTGGAGAAACTGTTGAGTGTGAAAAACCCAGCAGTGATGCATTTCTACCATATCCTGTTCAACAGGCACATCAATCTGTTGTCTTGTCCATTCATCTCAATGGCACATCAATCTGTTGTCTTGCCCATTCATCTCAATGGCCCATCAATCTGTTGTCTTGCCCATTCATCTCAATGGCCCATCAATCTGTTGTCTTGCCCATTCATCTCAATGGCCCATCAATCTGTTGTCTTGTCCATTCATCTCAATGGCCGATCAATCTGTTGTCTTGTCCATTCACCTCAATGGCCCATCAATCTGTTGTCTTGTCCATTCACCTCAATGGCCCATCAATCTGTTGTCTTGTCCATTCATCTCAATGGCCCATCAATCTGTTGTCTTGTCCATTCACCATCCATGTCTCAATGCATAAACATCCTTCTTTAAATCCTTACTCCTACAGTCCATACCTCTTTCACTTCACGGGGAGTTGAGTTGTAGCAGGGTGTTACGTTCCGTCTTGTACATAGAGACGTGTGTAACAGCAACCCCCAAACAGGCAAACTGCATGCTCCCTTTTACTACAGAAAACAGATTTGGCAGAGTTGCAGAAATTCAGAACCGAGGTGATTACAGAACAACGTTTTCTGTCTCTTTCAAAGACAGACCTCGTACCAAACAGAGAGAAGAGGAGGAGGGGAGGACGTTTTACTGTAAATACTGTTCTTCAGCAGGATGATTGGTTGTTCCTGGGCCGAGGGGAGGAGGAGGAGGAGGAGGAGGGGGAGGGGGAGGAGGAGGAGGAGGGGGAGGAGGAGGGAGGAGGAGGGAGGAGGGAGGAGGAGGAGGAGGAGGAGGAGGAGGAGGAGGAGGAGGAGGAGGAGGAGGAGGGAGGAGGAGGAGGAGGAGGAGGAGGAGGAGGAGGAGGAGGAGGGAGGAGGAGGAGGAGGAGGAGGAGGAGGAGGAGGAGGAGGAGGAGGAGGGAGGGGAGGCGGAGGAGTGGTAGGAGGAGGAGGAGGAGGAGGAGGAGGGGGAGGCGGAGGAGTGGGGAGGAGGAGGAGGAGGAGGAGGAGGAGGAGGAGGAGGAGGGGGAGGCGGAGGAGGGGGGAGGAGGAGGGAGGAGGAGGAGGAGGAGGGGGAGGCGGAGGAGTGGGAGGAGGAGGGAGGAGGAGGAGGGGGAGGAGGAGGGGGAGGAGGAGGGGGAGGAGGAGGAGGAGGGGGAGGAGGAGGAGGAGGAGGAGGAGGAGGGAGGAGGGAGGAGGGAGGAGGGAGGAGGAGGAGGAGGAGGAGGAGGAGGAGGAGGAGGAGGAGGAGGAGGAGGAGGAGGAGGAGGAGGAGGAGGAGGAGGAGGGAGGAGGAGGGAGGAGGGAGGAGGAGGAGGGAGGGGAGGGGGAGGAGGGGAGGAGGGGAGGGAGGAGGAGGAGGGGGAGGAGGAGGAGGGGGAGGAGGAGGGGAGGACGTTTTACTGTAAATACTGGTCTTCAGCAGGCTGCATTTCGAAGGATGAATGGTTGTTCCTGGGCCGAGCAGCGTGGGTGTGTGCGTGTCTGTGTGTGTGTGTGTGCGTGTCTGTGTGTGTCCGTTCGGAGCCTCTATGAGATAATACGCTTTAGCAGAACATTTCCCACATGCTATTAGTTTATCCGCTGACTGGAGGAGGAGGAGGAGGAGGAGGAGGAGGAGGAGGAGGAGGAGGAGGAGGAGGAGGAGGAGGAGGAGGAGGAGGAGGGAGGGAGGGGGATGGAGGATGGAGGAGGGAGGAGGAGGAGGGGGAGGAGGAGGAGGAGGAGGAGGGGAGGAGGAGGAGGAGGAGGAGGAGGGAGGAGGAGGAGGAGGAGGAGGAGGAGGAGGAGGAGGAGGAGGAGGAGGAGGAGGAGGAGGAGGAGGAGGAGGAGGAGGGAGGAGGAGGAGGAGGGAGGAGGAGGAGGAGGAGGAGGAGGAGGGAGGAGGGGGAGGGAGGAGGGGAGGAGGGAGGAGGAGGAGGAGGGAGGAGGGAGGAGTAGTAGGGAGGACGAGAGGGAGGGAGCTTTTTGGCTCTTGGCTCTGGCACAGTGAAACAACACAGAGCTATCTGAACCCAAGACACAGAGTGACACTGAAACAACACCAGAAAGGAAGGAATGTTCTAAAACCCCACGTGGCCAATAGCCAGCCAGTACCCAGAGAAGTAGGAAGAAGAGAGAAGGAGAAGAAGAAATAGACCAATACATACTAATACATCCACTGACAGGACCCCAGGAGAGAGAGAGAGAGGGGGGAGGAGAGGAGAGGAGAGGGAGAGAGGAGAGAGAGAGAGAGAGAGAGAGAGAGAGAGAGAGAGAGAGAGAGAGAGAGAGAGAGAGAGAGAGAGAGAGAGAGAGAGAGAGAGAGAGAGAGAGAGAGGGGGAGGAGAGGAGAGGAGAGGGAGAGAGGAGAGAGAGGGAGAGAGAGAGGGAGGGAGGGGAGAGGAGAGGAGAGGGGAGAGGAGAGAGAAGAGAGGGCGGGAGAGAGGAGAGGGAGAAAGAGGGAGTGGAGGTGGGGAGGGAGGGAGAGAGAGGAGGGAGAAAGATGGAGTGAGGGAGGGAGAAATAGAGAGAGAGAGGGGGGAGTGAGATTGAGAGAAACAGAGAGAGAAACAGAGAGAGAAACAGAGAGAGAGAGGAGAGAGAAACAGAGAGAGAAACAGAGAGAGAGAGGTAACAGAGAGAGAGAGGTAACAGAGAGAGAGAGGTAACAGAGAGAGGAGAGAGGAAACAGAGAGAGGAGAGAGAAACAGAGAGAGGAGAGAGGAAACAGAGAGAGGAGAGAGGAAACAGAGAGAGGAGAGAGAAACAGAGAGAGAGAGGTAACAGAGAGAGAGAGGTAACAGAGAGAGAGGTAACAGAGAGAGAGAGAGAGAGAGAGAGAGAGAGAGGTAACAGAGAGAGAGAGGTAACAGAGAGAGAGAGGTAACAGAGAGAGAGAGAGAGGTAACAGAGAGAGGAGAGAGGAAACAGAGAGAGGAGAGAGAAACAGAGAGAGAGAGGTAACAGAGAGAGAGAGGTAACAGAGAGAGAGGTAACAGAGAGAGAGAGAGAGAGAGAGAGAGAGGTAACAGAGAGAGAGAGAGAGAGAGAGAGAGAGAGGTAACAGAGAGAGAGAGAGAGAGAGAGAGAGAGGTAACAGAGAGAGGAGAGAGAAACAGAGAGAGAGAGGTAACAGAGAGAGAGAGGTAACAGAGAGAGAGAGGTAACAGAGAGAGAGAGGTAACAGAGAGAGAGAGAGAGGTAACAGAGAGAGAGAGGTAAAGAGAGAGAGAGAGAGAGAGAGAGAGAGGTAACAGAGAGAGAGAGGTAAATAGAGAGAGAGAGAGAGGTAACAGGAAACAGAGAGAGAGAGGTAACAGAGAGAGAGAGGTAACAGAGAGAGAGAGAGACAGAGAGAGAGAGGTAACAGAGAGAGGAGAGAGGAAACAGAGAGAGAGAGGTAACAGAGAGAGAGAGAGAGAGAGAGAGAGAGAGAGAGAGAGAGAGAGAGAGAGAGAGAGAGAGAGAGAGAGAGAGAGAGAGAGAGAGAGAGAGGTAACAGAGAGAGAGAGGTAACAGAGAGAGAGAGGTAACAGAGAGAGAGAGAGAGGTAACACAGAGATTCCAAGAACACAGGATGAGATGTTACTATCCTTTGTGCAAGCACTTCCAAGAGTTAATGAACAGTGAGCGTGGTGAAATTTGGGGAGCGCATCGTCAGTAGTGTACCTTTGGTTCCTAGGGTGTTTCGGCCTTTCACACTATACACCCTCCTCAAAGGCGGCCAGCGACAGGGTGATCAATCCTACGCTTGCGTCCCATTCCCAATTAGTCATAGGAGTTGCCTTGTTGTTGATAGCAAACATCCCATGGGACTATGCATGGCAGGGGCGTCCTCCTCCCTGAGTCAATCATTGTTGACCGCATACCTCCTGGCCCTCTCACTTCGGGGCCCAGCTGGGGTCTTTCCTCTTCATCCAGAGCCACTGACTGCTGCCTTCTGCCGCCTCTGATACAGCTTTGATTGCCGAACGCTGGCTCTGGCCCTTAATTCCCAGGTCTCTAAGCAGTCTGGTTGTAGATGTTGCCACAAAACCTCTGCAGCCCACCTCCACTGGTCGGACTTCTGTGTTCCAGCCATGATGCCGTGCTTCGGCAGCTAGATCAGCATAGCGCAGATGTTTTCGCTCATAAGCCTCATCTACTGAGTTTTCCCAGGGTACTGTGAGCTCAATGATGAAGACCTTATTGAGTGAACGGGACCAGAGCACCATGTCAGGTCTTAGGGTGGTGGTTGCGATCTCCGGAGGAAACACAAGTTGCCGGCCAATGTCAGCTAGCATTTTCCAGTCGCGGGCCAAGCGCAGCTGGTCTCGCTCTAATGGTGTAGAGCCGCTCTTCGGTGGTTTAGCCCCTTCGCGGACAAAGTTTGTCCGTAAGGAGTGTGATGCTGCTGTGGGTGGTAGGGAGTTGGTGGCAGCTCGCTTGTCCTCCAGGGCGGACGCAAGGTTTTTAAGGACTTGGTTGTGACGCCAAGTGTAGCGTCCTTGGGCGAGGCTTGTTTTACAGCCTGTGAGAATGTGCCTGAGGTTGGCTGGCATGGAACAGAGGGCACAGTCCGGATCTTCACCATACCATTGGTGAAGATTAACTGGTGTTGGAAGGACGTCATATGTTGCTCTGATGGAAAAGCTCAACCGCCTCGCTTCCATGGCCCACAGATCCTTCCAGCTGATCTTCCTCTTCTCCACACTGTCCCATCGAGTCCACTGTCCCTGTTTGGCAAGAGAGACTGCCTTGGCCCACCTTGCAGCCTCCTCCTGATGGCGTACTTCCTGCACTACCATCTTCCGCCGCTCTGGTGCAGTGGCCTTACTCCAAGCAGCACGGCTAGTTAGCCCAAGGCCTCCTCTCCCTTGCTGAACATGACCCACAATGTCAGCATGTCTGAGGGCTGCTGTTGCCTCCTGGACTGCTTTTCCTGGCCTCCATTTGCGCCCAGTTGCCAAGGTCGGCGCGTTGTTGCTCACCACTGGGTCTCGAGATTCATTCAGTGTCATTTGGAGCCTGGTTTTTGCACACTTGAATTCCTCTGTTAGACTGGTGAGGGGCAGCTTGAGGACACCATCTCCATAGAGGCCTATGGTGGTAAGGCATCGTGGAACTCCAAGCCACTTCTTTAAGTAGCCTGTGACTCCTCTTTCCATCTACTCCACTGTTGAGATTGGAACCTCATACAGTGCTAAGGGCCACAACACCCAGGGTAGGAGACCAAACTGCAGACACCAGGCCTTTAACTTTCCAGGTAGCTGGGTGTTGTCGATGGACTGTAGGTTACTACCGATGTCTTTACGCAGCTGTTGCACCTGGTCTTTGTCCTTCAGGCTTGCATCATACCACCTTCCAAGGCTTTTTACCGGCTGCTCAGACACTGTTGGGATTTGGTCATCTCCGATGAAGAATTTCAGGTCAGAGAGTACTCCCTTCACAATCGAGATGCTGCGTGACTTGGATGGTTTAATCTTCATACGGGCCCAGCTGATGTTCTCCTCAAGTTTTCTGAGCAGTCTCCTGGTGCATGGGACAGTGGTGGTCAATGTTGTAATGTCGTCCATGTAGGCTCTGAGTGGAGGGAGGCGGAAACCAGAGTCGACTCGCTGTCCACCAGCAACCCATTTTGAGGATCTGATGATAACCTCCATTGCCATTGTGAATGCCAACGGAGAAATGGTACATCCCGCCATTATACCTACATTCAGGCACTGCCATGAGGTGGTGAACTCTGAGGTGGTGAAGCAGAACTGCAGATCCTGGAAGTACGACTTCACCAGGTTTGTGATGGTGTCCGGTATGTGGAAAAATCTGAAGGCAGACCACAGGAGTTCATGGGGCACAGAGCCAAATGCATTGGCGAGGTCGAGGAAGACTACATGGAGGTCCCTTTTCTCCACCTTGGCCATTTGGATCTGATGCCAGATCATGCTGGAATGTTCCAAGCAGCCAGAGAACCCTGATATTCCTGCCTTCTGTACAGATGCATCGACGTACGTATTCCTTTGTAGGTACTCGGCCATCCTCTGGGCAATGACCCTAAAGAAGATTTTTCCCTCGACATTCAGTAAGGAGATTGGGCGGAATTGGCTGATGTTCACTGCATCCTTCTCCTTAGGGATCAGGACCCCGCCTGCCCTACGCCACACTTTGGGTATTATCTTCTTCTGCCAAGCTGTTCTCATAAGCCTCCAGAGGAACCTCAGGACGTCTGGTGTGTTCTTATACACTTTGTACGGGACTCCATTTGGCCCCGGGGCTGATGCTGTTCTTGCCCGTCGAACTGTGTCTTCCACCTCTTTCCATGTCGGAGGGCTGGTCTCAATATGATGTTCCGGGGGTTCAATGGGTGGGATATCTGATGGGATGGCCAGATGTTCATGTCGCTTTGAGTCAACGTTTGTTATTCTCAGGTGCTCCTCTAGGTCTTTCTTTGTTGTTTTTAGAGCTCCACTTTTTTCTTTTGTGAAGAGACTTTTAAGGAACTTGAAGGGATCTTTATAGAATCGAGTTCTAGTTTGTTCTTTTTTCCTTCTGCGTTTCCGAGAGAGAGAGGTAACAGAGAGAGAGAGAGAGGTAACAGAGAGAGAGAGAGGTAACAGAGAGAGAGAGGTAACAGAGAGAGAGAGGTAACAGAGAGAGAGAGAGAGGTAACAGAGAGAGAGTAAGAGAGAGAGAGAGAGGTAACAGAGAGAGAGAGGTAACAGAGAGAGAGAGGTAACAGAGAGAGAGGTAACAGAGAGAGAGAGGTAACAGAGAGAGAGAGAGGTAAGAGAGGTAACAGAGAGAGAGAGGTAACAGAGAGAGAGAGAGAGAGAGAGAGGTAACAGAGAGAGAGAGGTAACAGAGAGAGAGAGAGAGGTAACAGAGAGAGAGAGGTAACAGAGATAACAGAGAGAGAGTAAGAGAGAGAGAGGTAACAGAGAGAGAGAGAGGTAAGAGAGAGAGAGAGAGAGAGGTAACAGAGAGAGGAGAGAGTAACAGAGAGAGTAGAGAGAGAGAGAGGAGAGGAGAGAGAGAGAGGTAACAGAGAGAGAGGTAACAGAGAGAGAGGTAACAGAGAGAGAGAGAGAGAGAGAGAGAGTAAGAGAGAGAGAGAGAGGTAACAGAGAGAGAGAGAGAGGTAACAGAGAGAGAGAGGTAACAGAGAGAGAGAGGTAACAGAGAGAGAGAGAGGTAACAGAGAGAGAGAGAGAGAGAGAGAGGTAACAGAGAGAGAGAGGTAACAGAGAGAGAGAGAGGTAACAGAGAGAGAGAGAAAAGAGAGAGAGAGAGAGGTAACAGAGAGAGAGAGAGAGAGGTAACAGAGAGAGAGAGTAAGAGAGAGAGAGAGAGAGAGAGGTAACAGAGAGAGAGAGAGAGAGAGAGAGAGGTAACAGAGAGAGAGAGAGGTAGAGAGAGAGAGGTAACAGAGAGAGAGAGAGAGAGAGAGAGAGAGGTAACAGAGAGAGAGAGAGGTAACAGAGAGAGAGAACAGAGAGAGAGAGAGAGAGAGGTAACAGAGAGAGAGAGAGGTAACAGAGAGAGAGAGGTAACAGAGAGAGAGAGAGAGAGGTAACAGAGAGAGAGAGGTAACAGAGAGAGAGAGAGAGAGAGGTAACAGAGAGAGAGAGAGTAACAGAGAGAGAGAGAGAGAGAGGTAACAGAGAGAGAGAGAGGTAACAGAGAGAGAGAGGTAACAGAGAGAGAGAGGTAAGAGAGAGAGGTAACAGAGAGAGAGAGAGAGAGGTAACAGAGAGAGAGAGGAGAGAGAGAGAGGTAACAGAGAGAGAGAGAGAGGTAACAGAGAGAGAGAGAGAGGTAACAGAGAGAGAGACAGAGAGAGAGAGGAGAGAGAGAGAGTAACAGAGAGAGAGAGAGAGAGAGAGAGAGAGGTAACAGAGAGAGAGAGAACAGAGAGACAGAGAGAGAGAGAGAGGTAGAGAGAGAGAGGTAACAGAGAGAGAGAGGTAACAGAGAGAGAGAGAGAGAGAGGTAACAGAGAGAGAGAGGTAACAGAGAGAGTAAGAGAGAGGTAACAGAGAGAGAGAGAGGTAACAGAGAGAGAGAGAGAACAGTAAGAGAGAGAGAGAGGTAACAGAGAGAGAGGAGAGAGAGAGAGAGAGGTAACAGAGAGAGAGAGGTAACAGAGAGAGAGAGAGGAGAGAGAGAGAGAGAGAGAGAGAGGTAACAGAGAGAGAGAGGTAACAGAGAGAGAGAGGTAACAGAGAGAGAGGTAACAGAGAGAGAGGTAACAGAGAGAGAGAGAGGTAACAGAGAGAGAGAGAGAGGTAACAGAGAGAGAGAGAGGTAACAGAGAGAGAGGTAAGAGAGAGAGGTAACAGAGAGAGAGAGGTAACAGAGAGAGAGAGGTAACAGAGAGAGAGAGTAACAGAGAGAGAGGTAACAGAGAGAGAGAGAGAGAGAGAGAGAGAGAGAGAGAGAGGTAACAGAGAGAGTAACAGAGAGAGAGAGGTAACAGAGAGAGAGAGAGGTAACAGAGAGAGAGAGGTAACAGAGAGAGAGGTAACAGAGAGAGAGAGAGGTAACAGAGAGAGAGAGAGAGGTAACAGAGAGAGAGAGGTAGAGAGAGAGAGAGAGGTAACAGAGAGAGAGAGAGACAGAGAAGAGAGAGAGAGAGAGAGGTAAGAGAGAGAGAGAGAGTAACAGAGAGAGAGAGGTAACAGAGAGAGAGAGGAGAGGTAACAGAGAGAGAGAGAGACAGAGAGAGGTAACAGAGAGAGAGAGGTAACAGAGAGAGAGAGGTAACAGAGAGAGAGAGTAACAGAGAGAGAGAGGTAACAGAGAGAGAGAGAGAGGTAACAGAGAGAGAGAGAGAGAGAGAGAGGTAACAGAGGTAACAGAGAGAGAGAGAGAGAGAGGTAACAGAGAGAGAGAGGTAACAGAGAGAGAGAGAGGTAACAGAGAGAGAGAGAGGTAACAGAGAGAGAGGTAACAGAGAGAGAGAGAGAGAGTAAGAGGTAACAGAGAGAGAGGTAACAGAGAGAGAGAGAGTAACAGAGAGAGAGAGAGAGAGGTAACAGAGAGAGAGAGGTAAGAGAGAGAGAGAGAGAGAGAGGTAACAGAGAGAGAGTAACAGAGAGAGAGAGAGTAACAGAGAGAGAGAGAGGTAACAGAGAGAGAGAGAGGTAACAGAGAGAGAGAGAGAGGTAACAGAGAGAGAGAGGTAACAGAGAGAGAGAGAGAGAGAGAGGTAACAGAGAGAGAGGTAACAGAGAGAGAGAGAGAAAACAGAGAGAGAGAGGTAAGAGAGAGAGAGAGAGAGGTAACAGAGAGAGAGAGGTAACAGAGAGAGAGAGAGGTAACAGAGAGAGAGAGAGGTAACAGAGAGAGAGAGGTAACAGAGAGAGAGAGGTAAGAGAGAGAGAGAGAGAGAGAGAGAGGTAACAGAGAGAGAGGTAACAGAGAGAGAGGTAACAGAGAGAGAGAGAGGTAAGGTAACAGAGAGAGGTAACAGAGAGAGAGAGAGAGTAACAGGTAGAGAGAGAGGTAAGAGAGAGAGAGAGAGGTAACAGAGAGAGAGAGGGTAACAGAGAGAGAGAGGTAACAGAGAGAGAGAGAGGAGGTAACAGAGAGAGAGAGAGAGGTAACAGAGAGAGAGGTAACAGAGAGAGAGAGGTAAGAGAGAGAGAGAGGTAACAGAGAGAGAGAGAGTAAGAGAGAGAGAGGTAACAGAGAGAGAGAGAGGTAACAGAGAGTAAGAGAGGTAAGAGAGAGAGGAGAGAGTAAGAGGTAACAGAGAGAGAGGTAACAGAGAGAGAGAGAGAGAGAGGTAACAGAGAGAGAGAACAGAGAGAGAGAGGTAACAGAGAGAGAGAGAGAGAGGTAACAGAGAGAGAGAGAGGTAACAGAGAGAGAGAGGAGGTAACAGAGAGAGAGAGAGTAACAGAGAGAGAGGTAAGAGAGAGGAGAGAGAGAGGTAACAGAGAGAGAGAGAGAGAGAGAGGTAACAGAGAGAGAGAGAGAGAGAGAGGTAACAGAGAGAGAGAGGTAACAGAGAGAGGTAACAGAGAGAGTAAGAGAGAGAGAGAGAGAGAGAGTAGAGGTAACAGAGAGAGTAACAGAGAGAGAGAGGTAACAGAGAGAGAGGTAACAGAGAGAGAGAGAGGTAACAGAGAGAGAGGTAACAGAGAGAGAGAGAGGTAACAGAGAGAGAAGAGAGGTAACAGAGAGAGAGAGGTAACAGAGAGAGAGAGGTAACAGAGAGAGGTAACAGAGAGAGAGAGGTAACAGAGAGAGAGAGAGAGAGGTAACAGAGAGAGAGAGAGGTAACAGAGAGAGAGAGAGACAGAGAGGTAACAGAGAGAGAGAGAGGTAAGAGAGAGGTAACAGAGAGAGAGAACAGAGAGAGAGAGAGAGAGAGAGAGGTAACAGAGAGAGAGAGACAGTAACAGAGAGAGAGAGAGGTAACAGAGAGAGAGAGAGAGGAGAACAGAGAGAGAGAGGTAACAGAGAGAGAGAGGTAACAGAGAGAGAGAGAGAGAGAGAGAGGTAACAGAGAGAGTAACAGAGAGAGAGTAACAGAGAGAGGTAACAGAGAGAGAGGTAACAGAGAGAGAGAGAGGTAACAGAGAGAGAGAGAGAGAGAGAGAGAGAGGTAACAGAGAGAGAGAGGTAACAGAGAGAGAGTAAGAGAGAGAGAGGTAAGAGAGAGAGTAACAGAGAGAGAGAGAGGTAACAGAGAGAGAGGTAACAGAGAGAGAGAGAGGTAACAGAGAGAGAGAGGTAACAGAGAGAGAGAGGTAAGAGAGAGAGAGAGAGAGAGAGGTAACAGAGAGAGAGAGAGAGAGGTAACAGAGAGAGAGAGGTAACAGAGAGAGAGAGAGAGGTAACAGAGAGAGAGAGGTAACAGAGAGAGAAGAGAGAGGTAACAGAGAGAGAGAGGTAACAGAGAGAGAGAGGTAAGAGAGAGAGAGGTAGAGAGAGAGAGGTAACAGAGAGAGAGAGAGAGAGAGAGAGGTAACAGAGAGAGAGAGAGGTAACAGAGGTAAGGAGAGAGAGAGAGAGAGAGGTAACAGAGAGAGAGAGAGAGAGGTAACAGAGAGAGAGAGAGAGGTAACAGAGAGAGAGAGAGAGAGAGAGAGGTAACAGAGAGAGAGAGAGGTAACAGAGAGGTAACAGAGAGAGGTAACAGAGAGAGAGAGAGAGGTAACAGAAGAGAGAGAGAGAGGTAACAGAGAGAGAGAGAGAGGTAACAGAGAGAGAGAGAGAGGTAACAGAGAGAGAGAGAGAGGTAACAGAGAGAGAGAGAGGTAACAGAGAGAGAGGAGAGAGAGAGAGAGAGAGAGAGAGAGGTAACAGAGAGAGAGAGAGAGAGAGGTAACAGAGAGAGAGAGTAACAGAGAGAGAGTAGAGAGAGAGAGGTAACAGAGAGAGAGGTAACAGAGAGAGAGAGAGTAACAGAGAGAGAGAGAGAGGTAACAGAGAGAGAGGTAGACAGACAGAGAGAGAGAGAGAGAGAGGTAGAGAGAGAGAGAGAGGTAACAGAGAGAGAGAGAGAGAGAGGTAACAGAGAGAGAGAGAGTAAGAGAGAGAGGTAACAGAGAGAGAGAGGTAAGAGAGAGAGAGAGGTAACAGAGAGAGGTAACAGAGAGAGGAGAGGTAACAGAGAGAGAGAGAGTAACAGAGAGGTAACAGAGAGAGGTAACAGAGAGAGAGAGTAACAGAGGTAACAGAGAGAGAGAGAGTAACAGAGAGAGAGAGAGGTAACAGAGAGAGAGAGTAACAGAGAGAGAGGTAACAGAGAGAGAGAGAGAGAGGTAACAGAGAGAGGTAACAGAGAGAGAGAGTAACAGAGAGAGAGAGAGAGTAACAGAGAGAGGTAACAGAGAGAGAGGTAACAGAGAGTAACAGAGAGAGTAACAGTAGAGAGAGAGGTAACAGAGAGAGAGAGAGAGGTAAGAGAGAGAGAGAGAGAGGTAACAGAGAGAGAGAGGTAACAGAGAGAGAGAGGTAACAGAGAGAGAGAGAGGAGGAGAGAGAGAGAGGTAAGAGAGAGAGAGAGGTAACAGAGAGAGAGAGGTAACAGAGAGAGAGAGAGAGAGGTAACAGAGAGAGAGAGGTAACAGAGAGGTAACAGAGAGAGGAACAGAGAGAGAGAGAGAGAGGAGAGGTAAAGAGAGAGAGAGAGGTAACAGAGAGAGAGAGAGAGGAGAGAGAGTAACAGAGAGTAACAGAGAGAGAGAGAGGTAACAGAGAGAGAGTAACAGAGAGAGAGAGAGAGAGAGGAGAGAGAGGTAGAGAGAGAGGTAACAGAGAGAGAGAGGTAGAGAGAGAGAGAGAGAGGTAACAGAGAGAGAGAGTAACAGAGAGAGAGAGAGAGGTAACAGAGAGAGAGAGAGGTAACAGAGAGAGAGGTAACAGAGAGAGGAGGTAACAGAACAGAGAGAGGTAGAGAGAGAGAGAGTAACAGAGAGGTAACAGAGAGAGAGACAGAGAGAAACAGAGAGAGAGAGGTAACAGAGAGAGAGGTAACAGAGAGAGAGAGAGGTAACAGAGAGAGAGAGAGAGAGAGAGAGAGAGAGGTAACAGAGAGAGAGAGAGAGAGGTAACAGAGAGAGAGAGGTAACAGAGAGAGGTAACAGAGAGAGGTAACAGAGAGAGAGAGAGAGGTAACAGAGAGAGAGAGAGAGTAACAGTAAGAGAGAGAGAGAGAGGTAACAGAGAGAGAGAGGTAACAGAGAGAGAGAGGTAACAGAGAGAGAGAGAGGTAACAGAGAGAGAGAGAGGTAAGAGAGAGAGAGAGAGGTAACAGAGAGAGAGAGAGAGGTAACAGAGAGAGAGAGAGAGAGAGAGAGGTAACAGAGAGAGAGAGGTAACAGAGAGAGAGAGAGAGAGAGGTAACAGAGAGGTAACAGAGAGAGAGAGAGGTAACAGAGAGAGAGAGGTAACAGAGAGAGAGAGAGAGGTAACAGAGAGAGAGAGAGAGAGGTAACAGAGAGGTAAGAGAGAGAGAGAGAGAGAGGTAAGAGAGAGAGAGAGGTAACAGAGAGAGAGAGGTAACAGAGAGAGAGAGAGGTAACAGAGAGAGAGAGGTAACAGAGAGAGAGAGGTAACAGAGAGAGAGAGAGAGGTAACAGAGAGAGAGGTAACAGAGAGAGAGGTAAGAGAGAGGTAACAGAGAGAGAGAGGTAACAGAGAGAGAGGTAACAGGAACAGAGAGAGGTAACAGAGAGAGGTAGAGAGAGAGAGAGAGAGAGAGGTAACAGAGAGAGAGAGAGGTAACAGAGAGAGAGAGGTAACAGAGAGAGAGAGAGAGAGAGAGGTAACAGAGAGAGAGAGAGGTAACAGAGAGAGTAACAGAGAGAGGTAACAGAGAGAGAGAGGTAACAACAGAGAGAGAGAGAGAGAGAGAGAGAGAGAGAGAGAGAGGTAACAGAGAGAGAGAGAGAGGTAACAGAGAGAGAGAGAGAGAGAGGTAACAGAGAGAGAGGTAACAGAGAGAGAGAGAGAGAGTAAGAGAGAGAGAGAGGTAACAGAGAGAGAGAGAGAGGTAACAGAGAGAGGTAACAGAGAGAGAGAGAGAGGTAACAGAGAGAGAGAGAGAGAGAGAGAGAGAGAGAGGTAACAGAGAGAGAGAGAGGTAACAGAGAGAGAGAGAGGTAACAGAGAGAGAGAGAGGTAACAGAGAGAGAGAGAGGTAACAGAGAGAGAGAGGTAACAGAGAGAGAGAGGTAACAGAGAGAGAGAGGTAACAGAGAGAGAGAGAGGTAACAGAGAGAGAGAGGTAACAGAGAGAGAGAGAGAGGTAACAGAGAGAGAGGTAACAGAGAGAGACAGAGAGAGAGAGGTAACAGAGAGAGAGAGAGAGAGGTAACAGAGAGAGAGAGAGGTAACAGAGAGAGAGAGAGGTAAGAGAGAGAGAGAGAGAGGTAACAGAGAGAGAGAGAGAGAGTAACAGAGAGAGGTAACAGAGAGAGAGAGAGAGAGAGAGAGTAACAGAGAGAGAGAGAGAGAGAGAGAGAGAGAGAGGTAAGAGAGAGAGAGAGGTAACAGAGAGAGAAGAGAGAGAGGTAACAGAGAGAGAGGTAACAGAGAGAGAGAGAGGTAACAGAGAGAGAGAGAGAGAGAGAGAGAGTAACAGAGAGAGAGTAACAGTAACAGAGAGAGAGGTAACAGAGAGAGAGAGAGAGAGGTAACAGAGAGAGAGAGGTAACAGAGAGAGAGAGAGAGGTAACAGAGAGAGAGTAACAGAGAGAGAGAGTAGAGAGAGAGAGAGGTAACAGAGAGGTAACAGAGGTAACAGAGAGAGAGAGGTAACAGAGAGAGAGAGAGAGAGAGAGAGGTAACAGAGAGAGAGAGGTAACAGAGAGAGAGAGAGTAACAGAGAGAGAGAGAGAGGTAACAGAGAGAGAGAGAGGTAAGAGAGAGGTAACAGAGAGAGAGAGGTAACAGAGAGAGAGAGAGGTAACAGAGAGAGAGAGTAGAGAGAGAGAGAGGTAACAGAGAGAGAGAGAGAGGTAACAGAGAGAGAGAGAGAGAGAGGTAAGAGAGAGAGGTAACAGAGAGAGAGAGAGAGGTAAGAGAGAGAGAGAGGTAACAGAGAGAGAGAGGTAACAGAGAGAGTAACAGAGAGAGAGAGAGGTAAGAGAGAGAGAAGAGAGAGAGGAGAGAGGAGAGGTAACAGAGAGAGAGAGGTAACAGAGAGAGAGGTAACAGAGAGAGAGAGAGGAGAGGTAACAGAGAGAGAGAGAGAGAGAGAGAGAGAGAGAGAGGTAACAGAGAGAGAGAGAGAGAGAGAGGTAACAGAGAGAGAGGAGAAGGTAAGAGAGAGAGAGAGAGAGAGGTAAGAGAGAGAGAGAGAGGTAACAGAGAGAGAGAGGTAACAGAGAGAGAGAGAGTAAGAGAGAGAGAGGTAACAGAGAGAGAGAGAGGTAACAGAGAGAGAGAGAGGTAACAGAGAGAGAGAGAGAGGTAACAGAGAGAGAGAGAGAGGTACAGAGAGAGAGAGAGGAGA
>NC_060177.1:4453927-4484156 GCF_021184085.1 Oncorhynchus gorbuscha
GGCCTGGTCTGCTTGGTCTTCTCTAAACCCCAAACCCCCTGGTCTGTTTTGTCTTCTATAAACCCCTGGTCTGTTTGGTCTTCTCTAAACCCCAAACCCCGGTCTGGTCTGCTTGGTCTTCTCTAAACCCCAAACCCCAGTCTGGTCTGGTCTTCTAAACTGGTCTGGTCTGTTTGGTCTTCTATAAACCCCAAACCCCGGCCTGGTCTGTTTGGTCTTCTCTAAACTCCAAACCCCGGTCTGGTCTGTTTGGTCTTTCTAAACCCCAAACCCGGTCTGGTCTGCTTGGTCTTCTCTAAACCTGGTCTGCTTGGTCTTCTCTAAACCCCCAACCCCGGTCTGGCCTTGGTCTTCTCTAAACCCCAAACCCCGGTCTGGTCTGTTTGGTCTTCTAAACCCCAAACCCTGGTCTGGTCCTTGGTCTTCTCTAAACCTGGTCTGCTTGGTCTTCTCTAAACCCCAAACCCCGGGTCTGGTCTGTTTGGTCTTCTCTAAACCCAAACCCCGGTCTGATCTGCTTGGTCTTCTCTAAACCTGGTCTTTGGTCTTCTCTAAACCCCAAACCCCGGTCTGGTCTGTTTGGTCTTCTCTAAACCTGGTCTGCTTGGTCTTCTGGTCTAAACCCCCAACCCGGTCTGGTCTGCTTGGTCTTCTCTAAACCCCAAACCCCGGTCTGGTCTGCTTGGTCTTCTCTAAACCCTTGGTCTCTTGGTCTTCTAAACCCCAAACCCTGGTCTGGTCTGCTTGGTCTTCTCTAAACCTGGTCTGCTTGGTCTTCTCTAAACCCCCAACCCCGGTCTGGTTTGCTTGGACTTCTCTAAACCCCCAACCCCGGCCTGGTCTGCTAAACCTGGTCTTGGTTCTAAACCCCAAACCAAGGCCTGGTCTGCTTGGTCTTTCTCTAAACCTGGTCTGCTTGGTCTTCTCTAAACCTGGTCTGCTTGGTCTTCTCTAAACCCCAAACCCCGGGTCTGGTCTGTTTGGTCTTCTCTGAACCCAAACCCCGGTCTGATCTGCTTGGTCTTCTCTAAACCTGGTCTGCTTGGTCTTCTCTAAACCCCAAACCCGGGTCTGGTCTGTTTGGTCTTCTCTAAACCTGGTCTGCTTGGTCTTCTCTAAACCCCAAACCCGGGTCTGGTCTGTTTGGTCTTCTCTAAACCTGGTCTGCTTGGTCTTCTCTAAACCCCAAACCCCGGGTCTGGTCTGTTTGGTCTTCTCTAAACCCCAAACCCCGGTCTGGTCTGCTTGGTCTTCTCTAAACCCCAAACCCCGGCCTGGTCTGCTTGGTCTTCTCTAAACCCCAAACCCCGGCCTGGTCTGTTTGGTCTTCTATAAACCCTGGTCTGGTCTGTTTTGGTCTTCTCTAAACCCCAAACCCCGGTCTGGTCTGCTTGGTCTTCTCTAAACCCCAAACCCTGGTCTGGTCTGCTTGGTCTTCTCTAAACCTGGTCTGCTTGGTCTTCTCTAAACCCCCAACCCCGGCCTGGTCTGCTTGCTCTTCTCTAAACCTGGTCTGCTTGGTCTTCTCTAAACCCCAAACCAAGGCCTGGTCTGCTTAGTCTTCTCTAAACCTGGTCTGCTTGGTCTTCTCTAAACCTGGTCTGTTTGGTCTTCTCTGAACCCAAACCCCGGTCTGATCTGCTTGGTCTTCTCTAAACCTGGTCTGCTTGGTCTTCTCTAAACCCCAAACCCGGGTCTGGTCTGTTTGGTCTTCTCTAAACCTGGTCTGCTTGGTCTTCTCTAAACCCCAAACCCCGGCCTGGTATGCTTGGTCTTCTCTAAACCTGGTCTGCTTGGTCTTCTCTAAACCCCAAACCAAGGCCTGGTCTGCTTGGTCTTCTCTAAACCTGGTCTGCTTGGTCTTCTCTAAACCTGGTCTGTTTGGTCTTCTCTGAACCCAAACCCCGGTCTGATCTGCTTGGTCTTCTCTAAACCTGGTCTGCTTGGTCTTCTCTAAACCCCAAACCCGGGTCTGGTCTGTTTGGTCTTCTCTAAACCTGGTCTGCTTGTTCTTCTCTAAACCCCAAACCCGGGTCTGGTCTGTTTGGTCTTCTCTAAACCCCAAACCCCGGTCTGGTCTGCTTGGTCTTCTCTAAACTCCAAACCCCGGCCTGGTCTGTTTGGTCTTCTCTAAACCCCAAACCCCGGTCTGGTCTGCTTGGTCTTCTCTAAACCTGGTCTGCTTGGTCTTCTCTAAACCCCCAACCCCGGTCTGGTTTGCTTGGTCTTCTCTAAACCCCAAACCCCGGTCTGGTCTGCTTGGTCTTCTCTAAACACCAAACCCCGGTCTGGTCTGCTTGGTCTTCTCTAAACCCCAAACCCCGGTCTGGTCTGCTTGGTCTTCTCTAAACCCCAAACCCCGGCCTGGTCTGCTTGTTCTTCTCTAAACCCCAAACCCCGGCCTGGTCTGTTTGGTCTTCTATAAACCCCGGTCTGGTCTGTTTGGTCTTCTCTAAACCCCAAACCCCGGTCTGGTCTGTTTGGTCTTTTCTAAACCCCAAACCCCGGTCTGGTCTGTTTGGTCTTCTCTAAACCCCCAACCCCGGTCTGGTCTGCTTGGTCTTCTCTAAACCCCAAACCCCGGTCTGGTCTGCTTGGCCTTCTCTAAACCCCAAACCCCGGTCTGGTCTGCTTGGTCTTCTCTAAACCCCAAACCTCGGTCTGGTCTTCTATAAACCCAAACCCCAGTCTGGTCTGTTTGGTCTTCTATAAACTCCCGGTCTGGTCTGTTTGGTCTTCTATAAACCCCAAACCCCGGCCTGGTCTGTTCGGTCTTCTCTAAACTCCAAACCCCGGTCTGGTCTGTTTGGTCTTCTCTAAACCCCAAACCCCGGTCTGGTCTGCTTGGTCTTCTCTAAACCTGGTCTGCTTGGTCTTCTCTAAACCTGGTCTGCTTGGTCTTCTCTAAACCCCAAACCCGGGTCTGGTCTGTTTGGTCTTCTCTAAACCTGGTCTGCTTGGTCTTCTCTAAACCCCAAACCCCGGCCTGGTATGCTTGGTCTTCTCTAAACCTGGTCTGCTTGGTCTTCTCTAAACCCCAAACCAAGGCCTGGTCTGCTTGGTCTTCTCTAAACCTGGTCTGCTTGGTCTTCTCTAAACCTGGTCTGTTTGGTCTTCTCTGAACCCAAACCCCGGTCTGATCTGCTTGGTCTTCTCTAAACCTGGTCTGCTTGGTCTTCTCTAAACCCCAAACCCGGGTCTGGTCTGTTTGGTCTTCTCTAAACCTGGTCTGCTTGTTCTTCTCTAAACCCCAAACCCGGGTCTGGTCTGTTTGGTCTTCTCTAAACCCCAAACCCCGGTCTGGTCTGCTTGGTCTTCTCTAAACTCCAAACCCCGGCCTGGTCTGTTTGGTCTTCTCTAAACCCCAAACCCCGGTCTGGTCTGCTTGGTCTTCTCTAAACCTGGTCTGCTTGGTCTTCTCTAAACCCCAACCCCGGTCTGGTTTGCTTGGTCTTCTCTAAACCCCAAACCCCGGTCTGGTCTGCTTGGTCTTCTCTAAACACCAAACCCCGGTCTGGTCTGCTTGGTCTTCTCTAAACCCCAAACCCCGGTCTGGTCTGTTTGGTCTTCTCTAAACCCCAAACCCCGGCCTGGTCTGTTTGTTCTTCTCTAAACCCCAAACCCCGGTCTGGTCTGTTTGGTCTTCTCTAAATAAACCCGGTCTGGTCTGTTTGGTCTTCTCTAAACCCCAAACCCCGGTCTGGTCTGTTTGGTCTTCTCTAAACCCCAAACCCCGGTCTGGTCTGTTTGGTCTTCTCTAAACCCCAACCCCGGTCTGGTCTGCTTGGTCTAAACCCCAAACCCCGGTCTGGTCTGCTTGGCCTTCTCTAAACCCCAAACCCCGGTCTGGTCTGCTTGGTCTTCTCTAAACCCCAAACCTCGGTCTGGTCTTCTATAAACCCAAACCCCAGTCTGGTCTGTTTGGTCTTCTATAAACTCCCGGTCTGGTCTGTTTGGTCTTCTATAAACCCCAAACCCCGGCCTGGTCTGTTCGGTCTTCTCTAAACTCCAAACCCCGGTCTGGTCTGTTTGGTCTTCTCTAAACCCCAAACCCCGGTCTGGTCTGCTTGGTCTTCTCTAAACCTGGTCTGCTTGGTCTTCTCTAAACCCCCAACCCCGGTCTGGTTTGCTTGGTCTTCTCTAAACCCCAAACCCCGGCCTGGTCTGTTTGGTCTTCTCTAAACCCCAAACCCCGGCCTGGTCTGTTTGGTCTTCTATAAACCCCGGTCTGGTCTGTTTGGTCTTCTCTAAACCCCAAACGCCGGCCTGGTCTGCCTGGTCTTCTATAAACCCAAACCCCATTCTGGTCTGTTTGGTCTTCTATAAACTCCCGGTCTGGTCTGTTTGGTCTTCTATAAACTCCCGGTCTGGTCTGTTTGGTCTTCTATAAACCCCGGTCTGGTCTGTTTGGTCTTCTATAAACCCCAAACCCCGGTCTGGTCTGTTTGGTCTTCTATAAACCCCAAACCCCGGTCTGGTCTGTTTGGTATGTTTCTCAGGCGTTCCCGGAAGTCTCGTGGTGTTGCGCCTCTGGGTTTAGAAACTCTATGACGTTATAACGTCTTGCCTGGATTGTTTTACAATTTGTAAACTGTCACCCCGACAACAAGAAAACTGAACTGACACTTACCGAACCTGGCTTTAAGCCAGGACAAGTAGTGTTGGTTTTAGTGTTATTGTTCAGATTGTTGTGAGAGCTCAGCTTACACATGTCTGTGGTCTCTGTGTGATGAGAACCATTCAGACCACAACGTTCTTCACATACTACAGACCAAACCATGAAAAAGGCCCCTCTGAGAAGCTAGTAGGAACAACATCATGTGGACATCTTGGAGAGATAATTTACACAAGGGAAGATTGAACAATGTCAGGAATTTCCTTTTTTACTCTCTAGTAATGTTTCAGACAACTGTCATTTGTTTGGGGGGGTACTTTCTAAAATGTAGCAGGTTATTGTAGCTGCCACCAAGCATGGCACGGTGCATCTCCATCTGTAATATAATGTTTAGTCTCTCCATCTGCAATATAATGTTTATTCTCTCCATCTGTAATATAATGTTTAGTCTCTCCATCTGTAATATAATGTTTAGTCCCTTTCCATCTGTAATATAATGTTTAGTCTCTCCATCTGTAATATAATGTTTAGTCCCTCCATCTGTAATATAATGTTTAGTCTCTCCATCTGTAATATAATGTTTAGTGTCTCCATCTGTAATATAATGTTTTAGCTCCATCTTTAATATAATGTTTAGTCTCTCCATCTGTAATATAATGTTTAGTCCCTCTCCATCTGTAATATAATGTTTAGTCCCTTTCCATCTGTAATATAATGTTTAGTCTCTCCATCTGTAATATAATGTTTAGTCTCTCTCCATCTGTAATATAATGTTTAGTGACTCCATCTGTAATATAATGTTTAGTATCTCCATCTGTAGTATAATGTTTAGTCCCTCTCCACCATTGGAGTCTTTCAATCTGTAATATAATGTTTAGTCTCTCCATCTGTAATATAATGTTTAGTGTCTCCATCTGTAATATAATGTTTAGTCTCTCTCCATCTGTAATATAATGTTTAGTGACTCCATCTGTAATATAATGTTTAGTATCTCCATCTGTAATATAATGTTTAGTCTCTCCATCTGTAATATAATGTTTAGTAGATCTCTCTCCATCTGTAATAATATAATGTTTTCCATCTGTAATATAATGTTTAGTCTCTCCATCTGTAATATAATGTTTAGTCTCTCCATCTGTAATATAATGTTTAGTCTCTCCATCTGTAATATAATGTTTAGTCTCTCCATCTGTAATATAATGTTTAGTCTCTCCATCTGTAATATAATGTTTAGTCTCTCCATCTGTAATATAATGTTTAGTCCCTCCATCTGTAATATAATGTTTAGTCTCTCCATCTGTAATATAATGTTTAGTCTCTCCATCTGTAATATAATGTTTAGTCTCTCCATCTGTAATATAATGTTTAGTCTCTCCATCTGTAATATAATGTTTAGTCTCTCCATCTGTAATATAATGTTTAGTCCTCCATCTGTAATATAATGTTTAGTCTCTCCATCTGTAATATAATGTTTAGTCTCCATCTCCATCTGTAATATAATGTTTAGTCTCTCCATCTGTAATATAATGTTTAGTCCTCTCCATCTGTAATATAATGTTTAGTCTCTCCATCTGTAATATAATGTTTAGTCCTCTCCATCTGTAATATAATGTTTAGTCTCTCCATCTGTAATATAATGTTTAGTCTCTCCATCTGTAATATAATGTTTAGTCTTTCCATCTGTAGTATAATGTTTAGTCTCTCCATCTGTAATATAATGTTTAGTCTCTCCATCTGTAATATAATGTTTAGTCTCTCCATCTGTAATATAATGTTTAGTCTCTCTCCATCTGTAATATAATGTTTAGTCTCTCCATCTGTAATATAATGTTTAGTCTCTCCATCTGTAATATAATGTTTAGTCCCTCCATCTGTAATATAATGTTTAGTCTCTCCATCTGTAATATAATGTTTAGTCTCTCTCCATCTGTAATATAATGTTTAGTCTCTCCATCTGTAATATAATGTTTAGTCTCTCCATCTAGTCTCTCCATCTGTAATATAATGTTTAGTCCCTCTCCATCTGTAATATAATGTTTAGTCTCTCCATCTGTAATATAATGTTTAGTCTCTCCATCTGTAATATAATGTTTAGTCTCTCCATCTGTAATATAATGTTTAGTCTTTCCATCTGTAATATAATGTTTAGTCTCTCTCCATCTGTAATATAATGTTTAGTCTCTCTCCATCTGTAATATAATGTTTAGTCTCTCCATCTGTAATATAATGTTTAGTCTCTCCATCTGTAATATAATGTTTAGTCTCTCCATCTGTAATATAATGTTTAGTCTACCCATCTGTAATATAATGTTTAGTCTCTCCATCTGTAATATAATGTTTAGTCCCTCTCCATCTGTAATATAATGTTTAGTCTCTCCATCTGTAATATAATGTTTAGTCTCTCCATCTGTAATATAATGTTTAGTCTCTCCATCTGTAATATAATGTTTAGTCTCTCCATCTGTAATATAATGTTTAGTCTCTCCATCTGTAATATAATGTTTAGTCTCTCCATCTGTAATATAATGTTTAGTCTCTCCATCTGTAATATAATGTTTAGTATCTCCATCTGTAATGTAATGTTTAGTCCCTCTCCACCATGAGTTTTCTCCATCTGTAATATAATGTTTAGTATATAATGTTTCCATCATCTGTAATATAATGTTTAGTTTCTCCATCTGTAATATAATGTTTAGTCCCTCTCCACCATAGGTCAAATTCAAAGTTTCCATCTGTAATATAAAGTCTCTCCACATTTGGGTATTAGCTCCATCTGTAATATAATGTGTGTGCACCATCTGTAATATGTGTTTGTGTGTGCATCTGTAATATAATGTTTGTGTGTGTGTGTGGTAATGGGGGTCTGTTTGTAAAGGGTTAGGTCTCCAGTGGCTCTAATATAATGGCCTCCATTGAAAGAAACCTCCATCTGTTTTGGCAGGGTCTCTTCTGTAATATCTGTTCCCTCTCCTCCACTTTGTTCCCTCTCTCCATCTCTCTAATCATGTTTTTTGGACAGTCTTATCAGAGCAGCACCACTGCCTAGAGCACAACATCATCAGGGAAAATGTTTTTCTGGCTCTTATCTGTCTTCCTCTGGCATTTCCTATAATTTTTCTCTATCGAGAGAGGAATGGTTTCCATCGGTCTGTTCTGTCCGTCTCCACCGGGGCCCAATGGTAGCAAATGAAATTAAGACGGCCCATTAATATAATGTGATTTCATCGTGGATGTCAGTGATGTCAAGTTAGGACGACATTTCGCTAGCTCGTTGATTCAGAGGAAAGAGTTGTCACTGGTGGGGGGGAGAGAAAGGGAGGTCCAGTAGGAAGTTCAACCCTGACAGCTAAGCCAAGCACCAGGTCACAGGGACACAGGAGAGAGGTGGTGATTAGTCTCAGGACCAGGTCACCAAGACACCAGGACACCAGGAGAGAGGTGGTGATTAGTCTCTCGGGGACCAGGACACCAGGACACCAGGTCACCAGGTGTCAGGACACAAGAGAGAGGTGGTGATTAGTCTCTGAGAAAGGAGGTGTAGGACACCAGGACACCAGGTCACCAGGTCACAGGGACACAAGAGAGAGGTGGTGATTAGTCTCTAAGGACCAGGACACCAAGACACCAGGACACCAGGAGAGAGGTGGTGATTAGTCTCTAAGGACCAGGACACCAGGACACAGGGACACAAGAGAGAGGTGGGACACCAGGACACCAGGACACCAGGTCACCAGGTCACAGGGACACAAGAGGGAGGTGGTGATTAGTCTCTAAGGACCAGGACACCAAGACACCAGGACACCAGGAGAGAGGTGGTGATTAGTCTCTAAGGACCGGGACACCGGGACACTGGGACACTGGGACACCGGGACACCAGGACACCAGGAGAGAGGTGTGGATGTGGATGAGGTGATTGGTCTTTTACTTGTCTCATTAGTATATAAAAGCTTATTAAATAAAGGCTGTGTGTGGTTCATGTGTGACTCAGTCCAATTAGAACACACAACTGGGACCTGAGCAATGACTGAAGAGCTGGAGAGAGAGAGAGAGAGAGAGAGAGAGAGAGAGAGAGAGAGAGAGAGAGAGAGAGAGAGAGAGAGAGAGAGAGAGAGAGAGAGAGAGAGAGAGAGAGAGAGAGAGAGAGAGAGAGAGAGAGAGAGAGAGAGAGAGAGAGAGAGAGAGAGAGAGAGAGAGAGAGAGAGAGAGAGAAAGAGAGAGAGAGAGAGAGAGAGAGAGAGAGAGAGAGAGAGAGAGAGAGAGTAGATAAGGGGAGAGAGAGAGATAGGGGAGTAGAGAGAAGGAGGGAGTAGAGAGAATGAGATCACTGATCTGAGCTGTGTCATTAGGTTAAGTGAAGAAGGAGAGAGAGAGGTAGAGAGAAGGGCGAGTTAACACTGAGAGTTTTTGATTTCCCTTTCCCTGATTTGGTTCATGTGTACAGTAGATAGTTGTAGATACAGTAGATAGTTGTAGATACAGTAGATAGTTGTAGTTACAGTAGATAGAGTTAGATGTAGATACAGTAGATAGATGTAGATACAGTAGATAGATGTAGTTACAGTAGATAGATGAGATACAGTAGATAGAGTAGATAGATAGATAGATTAGTTAGATAGATAGATGTAGATACAGTAGATAGATGTAGATACAGTAGATAGATGTAGTTACAGTAGATAGATGTAGATACAGTAGATAGAGTGTAGATACAGTAGATAGATACAGTGATAGATGTAGATACAGTAGATAGATGTAGATACAGTAGATAGATGTAGATACAGTAGATAGTTGTAGTTACAGTAGATAGATGTAGTAGTTGTAGTTACAGTAGATAGATGTAGTTAGATACAGATACAGTAGATAGATGTAGATACAGTAGATAGTTGTAGTTAGAGTAGATAGATGTAGTTACAGTAGATAGATGTAGATACATAGTTGTAGTTAGAGTAGATAGATATAGTTACAGTAGATAGATGTAGATACAGTAGATAGTTGTAGATACAGTAGATAGATGTAGATACAGTAGATAGTTGTAGATACAGTAGATAGATGTAGATACAGTAGATAGATGTAGATTCAGTAGATAGTTGTAGATAGATGTAGATACAGTAGATAGATGTAGTTACAGTAGATAGATGTAGATACAGTAGATAGGTAGATACAGGAGATAGATGTAGTTTCAGTACAAAGTATCTGTCAAAATACTCTTTATCGGGTTTTTCCTTATTTTTACTATTTTCTACATTGTAGAATAATAGTGAAGACATCAAAACTATGAAACAAAACATGGAGTCATGAAGCAACTAAAAAAACAAATCTAAATATATTGTATATGTTTGATTTTTCAAATGGCCTTGATGACAGCTTTGCACACTCTTGGCATTCTCTCAACCAGCTTCATGAGGTAGTCACCTGGAATGCATTTCATGTCACAGGTGTTAAAATGTAATTCATGGGAAGTCTTTCCTTTTTAATGTGTTTGAGCCAATCAGTTGTGTTGTGACATGGTAGTGGTGGTATACAGAAGATGGCCCTATTTGGTAAAAGACCAAGGTCATTTTATGGCAAGAACAGCTCAAATAAGCAAAGAGAAACGACAGTCCATCATTACTTTAAGACATGACGGTCAGTCAATACGAAACATTTCAAGAGCTTTTAAAGTTTCTTCAAGTGCAGTCGCAAAAACCATCAAGTGCTATGATGAAACTGGCTCTCATGAGGACCGCCACAGGAAAGGAAGACCCAGTGTTACCTCTGCTGCAGAGGATAAATTTCATTAGAATTAACTGCACCTCAGATTGCAGTCCAAATACATTCTTCACAGAGTTCAAGTACAGACACATCTCAACATCAACTGTTCAGAGGAGACTTCGTGAATCAGGCCTTCATGGTCAAATTGCTGGAAGGAAACCACTACTAAAGGACACCAATGAGAAGAAGAGACTTGCTTGGGCCAAGAAACACGAGCAATGGACATTTAGACTGGTGGAACAAAACAGAGATGCTTGTTCTAGGTCCCAAGAAACAAAGAGATCTTCTGTTGAATCTGACAATTAATCTTAATGGTTGTACAGTCGTCTCAAATAAAACTGTGAAGGACCTCGGCGTTACTCTGGACCCTGATCTCTCTTTTGAAGAACATATCAAGACCATTTCGAGGACAGCGTTTTTCCATCTACGTAACATTGCAAAAATCAGAAACTTTCTGTCCAAAAATGATGCAGAAAAATTAATCCATGCTTTTGTCACTTCTAGGTTAGACTACTGCAATGCTCTATTTTCCGGCTACCCGGATAAAGCACTAAATAAACTTCAGTTAGTGCTAAATACGGCTGCTAGAATCCTGACTAGAACCAAAAAATTTGATCATATTACTCCAGTGCTAGCCTCTCTACACTGGCTTCCTGTCAAAGCAAGGGCTGATTTCAAGGTTTTACTGCTAACCTACAAAGCATTACATGGGCTTGCTCCTACCTACCTCTCTGATTTGGTCCTGCCGTACATACCTATACGTACGCTACGGTCACAAGACGCAGGCCTCCTAATTGTCCCTAGAATTTCTAAGCAAACAGCTGGAGGCAGGGCTTTCTCCTATAGAGCTCCATTTTTATGGAACGGTCTGCCTACCCATGTCAGAGACGCAAACTCGGTCTCAACCTTTAAGTCTTTACTGAAGAGTCATCTCTTCAGTGGGTCATATGATTGAGTGTAGTCTGGCCCAGGAGTGGGAAGGTGAACGGAAAGGCTCTGGAGCAACGAACCGCCCTTGCTGTCTCTGCCTGGCCGGTTCCCCTTTTCCACTGGGATTCTCTGCCTCTAACCCTGTTACGGGGCTGAGTCACTGGCTTGCTGGGGCTCTCTCGTGCCGTCCCTGGGGGGGGATGCGTCACCTGGGTGGGTTGATTCACTGTTGTGGTCGGCCTGTCTGGGTTTCCCCCCCCTTGGGTTGTACCGTGTCGGAGATCTTTGTGGGCTATACTCGGCCTTGTCTCAGGATGGTAAGTTGGTGGTTGAAGATTTCCCTCTAGTGGTGTGGGGGCTGTGCTTTGGCAAAGTGGGTGGGGTTATATCCTTCCTGTTTGGCCCTGTCCGGGGTGTCCTCGGATGGGGCCACAGTGTCTCCTGACCCCTCCTGTCTCAGCCTCCAGTATTTATGCTGCAGTAGTTTATGTGTCGGGGGGCTAGGGTCAGTTTGTTTATCTGGAGTACTTCTCCTGTCCTATTCGGTGTCCTGTGTAAATCTAAGTGTGCGTTCTCTAATTCTCTCCTTCTCTCTTTCTTTCTCTCTCTCGGAGGACCTGAGCCCTAGAACCATGCCCCAGGACTACCTGACATGATGACTCCTTGCTGTCCCCAGTCCACCTGGCCATGCTGCTGCTCCAGTTTCAACTGGCCTGGGCCCTAGGACCATGTCCCAGGACTACCTGACATGAGGACTCCTTGCTGTCCCCAGTCCACCTGGCCATGCTCCTGCTCCAGTTTCAACTGTTCTGCCTTACTATTATTCAACCATGCTGGTCATTTATGAACATTTGAACATCTTGGCCACGTTCTGTTATAATCTCCACCTGGCACAGCCAGAAGAGGACTGGCCACCCCACATATGCTCTCTCTAATTCTCTCTTTCTTTCTCTCTCTCGGAGGACCTGAGCCCTAGGACCGTGCCCCAGGACTACCTGACATGATGGCTCCTTGCTGTCCCCAGTCCACCTGACTGTGCTGCTGCTCCAGTTTCAACTGTTCTGCCTTATTATTATTTGACCATGCTGGTCATTTATGAACATTTGAACATCTTGGTCATGTTCTGTTATAATCTCTACCCGGCACAGCCAGAAGAGGACTGGCCACCCCACATAGCCCGGTTCCTCTCTAGGTTTCTTCCTAGGTTTTGGCCTTTCTAGGGAGTTTTTCCTAGCCACCGTGCTTTTACACCTGCATTGTTTGCTGTTTGGGGTTTTAGGCTGGGTTTCTGTACAGCACTTTGAGATATCAGCTGATGTACGAAGGGCTTTATAAATAAATTTGATTTGATTTGATTTGATTTGGAAAAATATGGTCAAATTTGACTTTGATTTGGACATTTGACTTTGGAAATCTGTCCTTTGGTCTGATGTTTTCTGGTTCCAACCAATGTGACTTTGTGAGACGCAGAGTAGGTGAACGGATGATCTCCGGATGTGTGGTTCCCACCGTGAAGCATGGTGGAGGAGGAGGAGGTGTGATGGTGTGGGGGTGCTTTTCTGGTGACACTGTCAGTGATTTATTTAGAAATCAAGGCACACTTAACCAGCATGGCTACCACAGCATTCTGCAGCGATACACCATCCCATCTGGTTTGCGCTTAGTGGGACTATCATTTGTTTTTCATCAGGACAACGACCCAACACACCTCCAGAATGTGTAAGGGCTATTTGACCAAGAAAGAGAGTGATGGAGTGCTGCATCAGATGACCTGGCCTCCACAATCACCCGACCTCAACCCAATTGAGATGGTTTGGGAGGAGTCGGACCGCAGAGTGAAGGAAAAGCAGCCAACAAGTGCTCAGCATAATATGGGAACTCCTTCTAGACTGTTGGAAAAGCATTCCAGGTGAAGCTGGTTGACAGAATCCCAAGAATGTGCAAAGCTGTCACCAACTGGCTACTTTGAAGAATCTAAAATATATTTTTAATTTGTTTAACACATTTTTGGTTACTACATGACTCCATATGTGTTATTTCATAGTTTTGATGTCTTCACTATTATTCTACAATGTAGAAAATAGTACAAATAAAGAAAAACCCTGGAATGAGTAGATGTGTCCCTTACTTCTGACTGATACTGTGGTTCCAGTAGAGTTGATAGATATGAATCAGCAGCCAAGCCCATCCCCTACAGGACTGTACATACACACCCACCACTGTATACACACCTGTCTCATCGCACATGCAAACACACACACACACACACACACACACACACACACACACACACAGACAGACAGACAGACAGACAGACAGACAGACAGACAGACAGACAGACAGACAGACAGACAGACAGACAGACAGACAGACAGACAGACAGACAGACAGACAGACAGACAGACACACAGACAGACAGACACACACACACACACACACACACACACACACACACACACACACACACACACACACACACACACACACACACACCTGTCTCATTCTGTATACCATCATACCTTCACACACCTGTATCATCGCACATGCAAACACACACACACACACACACACACACACGCACACACACACACACACACACACGCACACACACACACACACACACACACACCTGTCTCATTCTGTATACCATCATACCTTCACACACCTGTATCATCGCACATGCAAACACACACACATACCACACACACACACACACATACCACACACACACACACCAAACACACCACACACACACCAAACACACCACACACACCACACACACACCACACACACACACACACACACACACACACACACACACACACACACACACACACACACACACACACACACACCACACACACACACACACACCAAACACACCACACACACACCAAACACATCACACACACACCAAACACACACCACACACACACACACACACACACACACACACACACACCAAACACACCACACACACACCAAACATACCACACACACACACACACACACACACACACACACACACACACACACACACACACACACACACCAAACACACCACACACACACCAAACACACACCACACACACCACACACACACCACACACACACACACACACACACACACACACCAAACACACCACACACATACCAAACACACCACACACACACCAAACACACACCACACACACACACACACACACACCACACACACACCACACACACACACACACACACACACACACACCTGTCTCATCCAGGACCAGTCCGACCTGTCAGGAGAGAAAAACTCGGTGACACCTCAACGTCTCTGCAGACAGGACGTGACATCGCGCGGCAGGAACGTACGCGGCGACCACTTCCTGCTGGTGATTCCCCTGGACAGGTTGAGACGGATCTTTACTTCTGGGAAAGGAAGGGTGATGGGACGAGCAGCACGTAGAGGTGTCGGGTATCAGGGTGAGACAGACACAATGATTCATCCAGGAAGTCACATCAATATGACAGGAACAGTGGTAATGCCTATCTGATACTCCCAATGTGGACTTGTCTGAATGCCTATCATTGTTGACTCATCGCATACGTATATACTGTACTCTATATCATCTACTGCATCCTTATGTAATACATGTATCACTAGCCACTTTAACTATGCCACTTTGTCTACACACTCATCTCATATGTATATACTGTACTCGATACCATCTACTGTATCTTGCCTATGCTGCTCTGTACCATCACTCATTCATATATCCTTATGTACATATTCTTTATCCCCTTACACTGTGTATAAGACAGTAGTTTTGGAATTGTTAGTTAGATTACTTGTTGGTTATCACTGCATTGTCGGAACAAGAAGCACAAGCATTTCGCTACACTCACATTAACATCTGCTAACCATGTGTATGTGACAAATAAAATGTGATTTGATTTGATTTGATACTCCCATTGTGGACTTGTGTACGTGTCATTTCCTTGATTTGAGAAATGATACATCTGTGTCAATACATTCTATCATCGTAATAAAACCCACGGTTGAACTGCTTTGGAAAGTAAAAGGCCTGACGGAGATGAGAAACATGTGTGTGTTGAACCATGTTGTGTTACTGTAAAATCAGTCTAGTTAGGAACCATGTTGTGTTACTGTAAAATCAGTCTAGTTAGGAACCATGTTGTGTTACTGTAAAATCAGTCTAGTTAGGAACCATGTTGTGTTACTGTAAAATCAGTCTAGTTAGGAACCATGATGTGTTACTGTAAAATTAGTCTAGTTAGGAACCATGTTGTGTTACTGTAAAATCCGTCTAGTTAGGAACCATGTTGTGTTACTGTAAAATTAGTCCAGTTAGGAACCATGTTGTGTTACTGTAAAATCAGTCTAGTTAGGAACCATGATGTGTTACTGTAAAATCAGTCTAGTTAGGAACCATGTTGTGTTACTGTAAAATCAGTCTAGTTAGGAACCATGATGTGTTACTGTAAAATTAGTCTAGTTAGGAACCATGTTGTGTTACTGTAAAATCCGTCTAGTTAGGAACCATGTTGTGTTACTGTAAAATTAGTCCAGTTAGGAACCATGTTGTGTTACTGTAAAATCAGTCTAGTTAGGAACCATGTTGTGTTACTGTAAAATTAGTCCAGTTAGGAACCATGTTGTGTTACTGTAAAATCCGTCTAGTTAGGAACCATGTTGTCTTACTGTAAAATTAGTCCAGTTAGGAACCATGTTGTGTTACTGTAAAATCAGTCTAGTTAGGAACCATGTTGTGTTACTGTAAAAATCAGTCTAGTTAGGAACTATGTTGTGTTACTGTAAAATCAGTCTAGTTAGGAACCATGTTGTGTTACTGTAAAATCAGGCTAGTTAGGAATCATGTTGTGTTACTGTAAAATCAGTCTAGTTAGGAACCATGTTGTGTTACTGTAAAATCAGTCTAGTTAGGAACCATGTTATGTTACTGTAAAAATCAGTCTAGTTAGGAACCATGATGTGTTACTGTAAAATCAGTCTAGTTAGGAACCACCCATGTTGTGTTACTGTAAAATCAGTCTAGATAGGAACCATGATGTGTTACTGGTACTGGACCGGGTAGAACCAGAACACTGATTGTGTTGAGGTGAGACGGGACCGGGTAGAACCAGAATACTGATTGTGTTGAGGTGAGGCTGGACTGGGTAGAACCAGAACACTGATTGTGTAGAGGTGAGACTGGACCAGGTAGAACCAGAACACTGATTGTGTAGAGGTGAGACTGGACCGGGTAGAACCAGAACACTGATTGTGTATAAAATCAAATCAAATCAAATCAAATCAAATCTAGGTGAGCCTGGACCGGGTAGAACCAGAATACTGATTGTGTGGAGGTGAGACTGGACCGGGTAGAACCAGAACACTGATTGTGTATAGGTGAGACTGGACCGGGTAGAACCAGAACACTGATCGTGTTGTGTAGAGGTGAGACTGGACCGGGTGGAACCATGTACCATGTACAGTGGGGCAAAAAAGTATTTAGTCAGCCACCAATTGTGCAAGTTCTCCCACATAAAAAGATGAGAGAGGCCTGTAATTTTCATCATAGGTACACTTCAACTATGACAGACAAAACAGAAAATCACATTGTAGGATTTTTAATGAATTTATTTGCAAATTATGGTGGAAAATAAGTATTTGGTCACCTACAAACAAGCAAGATTTCTGGCTCTCACAGACCTGAAACTGCTTCCTTAAGAGGCTCCTCTGTTCTCCACTCGTTACATGTATTAATGGCACCTGTTTGAACTTGTTATCAGTATAAAAGACACCTGTCCACAACCTCAAACAGTCACACTCCAAACTCCACTATGGCCAAGACCAAAGAGCTGTCAAAGGACACCAGAAACAAAATGGTAAACCTGCACCAGGCTGGGAAGACTGAATCTGCAATAAGTAAGCAGCTTGGTTTGAATAAATCAACTGTGGGAGCAATTATTAGGAAATGGAAGACATACAAGACCACTGATAATCTCCCTCGATCTGGGGATCCACGCAAGATCTCACCCCGTGGGGTCAAAATGATCACAAGAACGGTGAGCAAAAATCCCAGAACCACACGGGGGACCTAGTGAATGACCTGCAGAGAGCTGGGACCAAAGTAACAAAGCCTACCATCAGTAACACACTACGCCGCCAGGGACTCAAATCCTGCAGTGCCAGACATGTCCCCCTGCTTAAGCCAGTACATGTCCAGGCCCGTCTGAAGTTTGCTAGAGAGCATTTGGATGATCCAGAAGAAGATTGGGAGAATGTCATATGGTCAGATGAAACCAAAATATAACTTTTTGGTAAAAACTCAACTCGTCATGTTTGGAGGACAAAGAATGCTGAGTTGCATCCAAAGAACACCATACCTACTGTGAAGCATGGGGGTGGAAGCATCATGCTTTGGGGCTGTTTTTCTGCAAAGGGACCAGGACGACTGATCCGTGTAAAAGAAAGAATGAATGGGGCCATGTATCGTGAGATTTTGAGTGAAAACCTCCTTCCACCAGCAAGGGCATTGAAGATCAAACGTGGCTGGGTCTTTCAGCATGACAATGATCCCAAACACACCGCCCCGGCAACGAAGGAGTTCAAGGCATTTCAAGGTCCTGGAGTGGCCTAGCCAGTCTCCAGATCTCAACCCCATAGAAAATCTTTGGAGGGAGTTGAATGTCTGTGTTGCCCAGCAACAGTCCCAAAACATCACTGCTCTAGAGGAGATCTGCATGGAGGAATGGGCCAAAATACCAGCAACAGTCCCAAAACATCACCCTCTAGAGGAGATCTGCATGGAGGAATGGGCCAAAATACCAGCAACAGTCCCAAAACATCACTGCTCTAGAGGAGATCTGCATGGAGGAATGGGCCAAAATACCAGCAACAGTCCCAAAACATCACCGCTCTAGAGGAGATCTGCATGGAGGAATGGGTCTAAATACCAGCAACAGTGTGTGAAAACCTTGTGAAGACTTACAGAAAACGTTTGACCTTTGTCATTGCCAACAAAGGGTATATAACAAAGTATTGAGATAAACTTTTGTTATTAACCAAATACTTATTTTCCACCATAATTTGCAAATAAATTCATTAAAAATCCTACAATGTGATTTTTGGATTTGTTTTCTTCTCATTTTGTCTGTCATAGTTGAAGTGTACCTATGATGAATTACAGGCCTCTCTCATCTTCGTAAGTGAGAGAACTTGCACAATTGGTGGCTGACTAAATCCTTTTTTTGCCCCACTGTATCTACTGTACTCTATACTATGTATATACTGTACTCTACACTATGTATATACTGTACTCTATACTATGTATATACTGTACTCTATACTATGTATATACTGTACTCTATACTATGTATATACTGTACTCTACACTATGTATATACTGTACTCTATACTATGTATATAATGTACTCTATACTATACTATACTATGTATATACTGCACTCTATAATATGTACATACTGTACTCTATAATATGTATATACTGTACTCTATACTATTGTATACTATGTATCTACTGTACTCTATACTATGTATATAATGTACTCTATACTATGTATATACTGTACTCTATACTGTGTATATACTGTACTCTATAATATGTATCTACTGTACTCTATACTATGTATATACTGTACTCTATACTATGTATATACTGTACTCTATACTATGTATATACTGTACTCTACACTATTCTATACTATGTATATACTGTACTCTATACTATGTATATACTGTACTCTATACTATGTATATACTGTACTCTATACTATTCTACTGTACACTATACTATGTATATACTGTACTCTACACTATGTATATACTATACTCTATACTGTGTATATACTGTACTCTATACTGTGTATATACTGTACTCTATACTATGTATATACTGTACTCTATATTATGTATATACTGTACTCTATACTGTGTATATACTGTACTCTATACTATGTATATACTGTACTCTATATTGTGTATATACTGTACTCTATACTGTGTATATACTGTACTCTATACTGTGTATATACTGTACTCTATACTATGTATATACTGTACTCTATACTATGTATATACTGTACTCTATACTATGTATATACTGTACTCTATACTATGTATATACTGTACTCTATACTATGTATATACTGTACTCTATACTATTCTATACTATGTATATACTGTACTCTATACTATGTATTCTACTGTACTCTATACTACGTATATACTGTACTCTATACTATGTATATACTGTACTCTATACTATGTATATACTGTACTCTATACTATGTATATACTGTACTCTATACTATGTATTCTACTGTACTCTATACTATGTATATACTGTACTCTATACTATGTATATACTGTACTCTATACTATTCTATACTATGTATATACTGTACTCTATACTATGTATATACTGTACTCTATACTATGTATATACTGTACTCTATACTATGTATATACTGTACTCTATACTATTCTATACTATGTATATACTGTACTCTATACTATGTATATACTGTACTCTATACTATGTATATACTGTACTCTATACTATGTATATACTGTACTCTACACTATGTATATACTGTACTCTATACTATGTATATACTGTACTCTATACTATGTATATACTGTACTCTATATTATGTATATACTGTACTCTATACTGTGTATATACTGTACTCTATACTATTCTACTGTACTCTATACTATTCTACTGTACTCTATACTGTGTATATACTGTACTCTATACTATTCTACTGTACTCTATACTATTCTACTGTACTCTATACTATTCTACTGTACACTATACTGTGTATATACTGTACTCTATACTATTCTACTGTACTCTATACTATTCTACTGTACTCTATACTGTGTATATACTGTACTCTATACTATTCTACTGTACTCTATACTATTCTACTGTACTCTATACTATTCTACTGTACTCTATACTGTGTATATACTGTACTCTATACTATTCTACTGTACTCTATACTATTCTACTGTACTCTATACTATTCTACTGTACTCTATACTATTCTACTGTACTCTATACTGTGTATATACTGTACTCTATACTATTCTACTGTACTCTATACTATTCTACTGTACTCTATACTATTCTACTGTACTCTATACTGTGTATATACTGTACTCTATACTATTCTACTGTACTCTATACTATTCTACTGTACTCTATACTATTCTACTGTACTCTATACTATTCTACTGTACTCTATGCTATTCTACTGTACTCTATACTATTCTACTGTACTCTATACTATTCTACTGTACTCTATACTGTGTATATACTGTACTCTATACTATTCTACTGTACTCTATGCTATTCTACTGTACTCTATACTGTGTATATACTGTACTCTATACTATTCTACTGTACTCTATACTATTCTACTGTACTCTATACTGTGTATATACTGTACTCTATACTATTCTACTGTACTCTATACTGTGTATATACTGTACTCTATACTATTCTACTGTACTCTATGCTATTCTACTGTACTCTATACTGTGTATATACTGTACTCTATACTATTCTACTGTACTCTATACTATTCTACTGTACTCTATACTGTGTATATACTGTACTCTATACTATTCTACTGTACTCTATACTGTGTATATACTGTACTCTATACTATTCTACTGTACTCTATGCTATTCTACTGTACTCTATACTGTGTATATACTGTACTCTATACTATTCTACTGTACTCTATACTATTCTACTGTACTCTATACTGTGTATATACTGTACTCTATACTATTCTACTGTACTCTATACTGTGTATATACTGTACTCTATACTATTCTACTGTATCTATACTATTCTACTGTATCTATACTATTCTACTGTACTCTATACTATTCTACTGTACTCTATACTATTCTACTGTATCTCAGTCCAATGCTGCTCTGACATATATATATTCTTAATCCTTACTTAGATGTATGTGTAGTTAGGGTATATGTGGTGAAACTGTCAGAAATTACTTGTTAGATATTACTGCGCTGTCGGAGCAGGAAACCAAACATAGACTGCCCACTCCAACTCACGCGCTGTCGGAGCAGGAAACCAAACATAGAAACACAAACATAGACTGCCCACTCCAACTCACGCCCTGACCATACTAAATAAAGACAAAACATAGACTGCCCACTCCAACTCACGCCCTGACCATACTAAATAAAGACAAAACACAGACTGCCCACCCCAACTCACACTAAATAAAGACAAAACATAGACTGCCCACTCCAACTCACACTAAATAAAGACAAAACATAGACTGCCCACTCCAACTCACACTAAATAAAGACAAAACATAGACTGCCCACCCCAACTCACACTAAATAAAGACAAAACATACACTGCCCACCCCAACTCACACTAAATAAAGACAAAACATAGACTGCCCACTCCAACTCACGCCCTGACCATACTAAATAAAGACAAAACATAGACTGCCCACTCCAACTCACACCCTGACCATACTAAATAAAGACAAAACATAGACTGCCCACTCCAACTCACGCCCTGACCATACTAAATAAAGACAAAACATAGACTGCCCACCCCAACTCACGCCCTGACCATACTAAATAAAGACAAAACATAGACTGCCCACTCCAACTCACGCCCTGACCATACTAAATAAAGACAAAACATAGACTGCCCACCCCAACTCACACCCTGACCATACTAAATAAAGACAAAACACAGACTGCCCACCCCAACTCACACCCTGACCATACTAAATAAAGACAAAACACAGACTGCCCACTCCAACTCACGCGCTGTCGGAGCAGGAAGCACAAGCATTTAGCTACTCTCGCAATACCATCTGCTAACCACGTGTAACTGACCAATACCATCTGCTAACCACGTGTAAGTGACCAATAACATCTGCTAACCATGTGACCAATAACATCTGCTAACCATGTGACCAATAACATCTGCTAACCATGTGTATGTGACCAATAACATCTGCTAACCATGTGACCAATAACATCTACTAACCATGTGACCAATAACATCTACTAACCATGTGACCAATAACATCTGCTAACCATGTGACCAATAACATCTGCTAACCATGTGACCAATAACATCTGCTAACCATGCGACCAATAACATCTGCTAACCATGTGTATGTGACCAATAACATCTGCTAACCACGTGTATGTGACCAATAACATCTGCTAACCATGTGACCAATAACATCTGCTAATCACGTGTAAGTGACCAATAACATCTGCTAACCATGTGACCAATACCATCTGCTAATCACGTGTATGTGACCAATAACATCTGCTAACCATGTGACCAATAACATCTGCTAATCACGTGTATGTGACCAATACCATCTGCTAACCATGTGACCAATAACATCTGCTAACCATGTGACCAATAACATCTGCTAACCATGTGACCAATAACATCTGCTAATCACGTGTAACTGACAAATCAAATTTGATTTGGATACAGGGTGTAGTCCCAGTGAACACTGCTCACTACCTAGTTTAGGAGGAAGGAAACAGATGCTGGACAGCTAGAAGAAGAGGAGAAGTCAGACGAAAACACTGTAGTAGGGAGAAGTGGTTGACCTTTACACGACCTACTCCTCCTTACTGCAGGACACGCACACACACACACACACACACACACACACACACACACACACACACACACACACACACACACACACACACACACACACACACACACACACACACACACACACACACACACACACACACACATACACACACACACACTCAGGGCCCCCGTGACCAAGAGTCAATGTGACAGGAAGAGCCAGAACAGAGGGGAACCAACTAAGACCCTAAAATAACAGACTACCAATGGTAACCAATGGTAACGCTCAGACTACCAATGGTAACCAATGGTAACGCTCAGACTACCAATGGTAACCAATGGTAATGCTCAGACTACCAATGGTAACCAATGGTAACGCTCAGACTACCAATGGTAACCAATGGTAACGGTCAGACCACCAATGGTAACGCTCAGACCACCAATGGTAACGCTCAGACTACCAATGGTAACCAATGGTAACGCTCAGACCACCAATGGTAACGCTCAGACTACCAATGGTAACCAATGGTAACGCTCAGACCACCAATGGTAACGCTCAGACTACCAATGGTAACGCTCAGACCACCAATGGTAACCAATGGTAACGCTCAGACTACCAATGGTAACCAATGGTAACGCTCAGACCACCAATGGTAACCAATGGTAACGCTCAGACTACCAATGGCAACGCTCAGACTACCAATGGTAACGCTCAGACTACCAATGGTAACGCTCAGACTACCAATGGTAACCAATGGTAACGCTCAGACCACCAATGGTAATGCTCAGACTACCAATGGTAATGCTCAGACCACCAATGGTAACGCTCAGACCACCAATGGTAACGCTCAGACCACCAATGGTAACCAATGGTAACGCTCAGACTACCAATGGTAACGCTCAGACTACCAATGGTAACCAATGGTAACGCTCAGACTACCAATGGTAACGCTCAGACCACCAATGGTAACCAATGGTAACGCTCAGACTACCAATGGTAACCAATGGTAACGCTCAGACTACCAATGGTAACGCTCAGACCACCAATGGTAACCAATGGTAACGCTCAGACTACCAATGGTAACCAATGGTAATGCTCAGACTACCAATGGTAACCAATGGTAACGCTCAGACTAACAATGGTAATGCTCAGACTACCAATGGTAACCAATGGTAACGCTCAGACTACCAATGGTAACGCTCAGACTACCAATGGTAACCAATGGTAACGCTCAGACTACCAATGGTAACCAATGGTAACGCTCAGACTACCAATGGTAACGCTCAGACTACCAATGGTAACGCTCAGACTACCAATGGTAACCAATGGTAACGCTCAGACTACCAATGGTAACCAACGGTAACGCTCAGACTACCAATGGTAACGCTCAGACTACCAATGCCCAGGCCATGTTAAACCCAGGCCATGTTAAACCCAGGCCATGTTAAACCCAGGCCATGTTAAACCCAGGCCATGTTAAACCCAGACCATGTTAAACCCAGGCCATGTTAAACCCAGACCATGTTAAACCCAGACCATGTTAAACCCAGACCATGTTAAACCCAGGCCATGTTAAACCCAGGCCATGTTAAACCCAGACCATGTTAAACCCAGACCACGTTAAACCCAGACCATGTTAAACCCAGGCCATGTTAAACCCAGGCCATGTTAAACCCAGACCATGTTAAACCCAGGCCATGTTAAACCCAGACCATGTTAAACCCAGGCCATGTTAAACCCAAGCCATGGACAGCTTCAATCTGCCTTCTGTTAAACCCAGGCCATGTTAAACCCAGGCCATGTTAAACCCAGGCCATGTTAAACCCAGGCCATGTTAAACCCAGACCATGGGCAGCTTCAATCTGGTTTCTGTTAAACCCAGACCATGGACAGCTTCAATCTGCCTTCTGTTAAACCCAGACCATGTTAAACCCAGACCATGGGCAGCTTCAATCTGGTTTCTGTTAAACCCAGACCATGTTAAACCCAGGCCATGGACAGCTTCAATCTGCCTTCTGTTAAACCCAGACCATGTTAAACCCAGACCATGGGCAGCTTTAACTAAATGTCTAACTGGCTGACTGACTGACTGGACTTCAGGGTTAGCTCTGCTGTTCCTCAGTTGGCTGCAGAATGTGGGCAGGGCAGGGGGCTGGACACGGTGGGATGGGCACAGAGAGGGCAAGGCCATGTGCTTGGCTCTTTGTTCTGTGTGATAGGTGGCAGCTTGGCAGGCAGCAGAGAGCACTAAAAGTGCTGTGTCAGTCATACAGCCCAACTACAGGAGAGGAGGAGGCTGTTACCCTTTGGAGTTCAAAGATCTCTCTCTCTCTCTCTCTCTCTCTCTCTCTCTCTCTCTCTCTCTCTCTCTCTCTCTCTCTCTCTCTCTCTCTCTCTCTCTCTCTCTCTCTCTCTCTCTCCCTCTCTCTCTCTCTCCCTCTCTCTCTCTCTCTTCAATTCAATTCAAGGGGCTTTATTGGGATGGAAAACATGTTTACAATTGCCAAAGCAAGTCTCTCCCCCCTCTCTGTCTCAACCCCATCTCTCTCTCCCTCCCCCATCTCTCTCCTCCCCCAGGCTAAACTCTACCCTCTCAGTAGAGCTCTGTGTCCCCCCCACCCTCTCAGTAGAGCTCTGTGTCCCCTGTGAATTGAATAAGGGGGATGCTCTGTGGGTCCTGATCCACAGTGAATTGAATAAAGGGGATGCTCTGTGGGTCCTGATCCACAGTGAATTGAATAAAGGGCATGCTCTGTGGGTCCTGATCCACAGTGTATTGAATAAAGGGGATGCTCTGTGGGTCCTGATCCACAGTGAATTGAATAAAGGGGATGCTCTGTGGGTCCTGGTCCACAGTGAACTGAATAAAGGGGATGCTCTGTGGGTCCTGATCCACAGTGAATTGAATAAAGGGGATGCTCTGTGGGTCCTGGTCCACAGTGAACTGAATAAAGGGGATGCTCTGTGGGTCCTGATCCACCGTAGAGCTTGGAGGTATTCTGTATTTTACTACACACTAGGATGCATGGACCGGCCTTTTTCCTTCTCTAACGGAATTTCAATGTTTGGTTTATTAAATGTGTTCACGGAACTCAGCCAGGTGTATAATGTCCGTTTTTATTAGTTCACTCCGTTTTGCAACTCGAGTAGTCTTTCTCTACCACGGCATGCCTCTTCCCACACCGAGCCCTGCCTCTTCCCACACCGTGCCCTGCCTCTTCCCACACCGAGCCCTGCCTCTTCCCACACCGAGTCCTGCCTCTCCCCACACCGAGCCCTGCCTCTTCCCACACCGAGCACTGCCTCTTCCCACACCGAGCCCTGCCTCTTCCCACACCGAGCCCTGCCTCTTCCCACACCGAGCACTGCCTCTTCCCACACCGAGCACTGCCTCTTCCCACACCGAGCCCTGCCTCTTCCCACACCGAGCCCTGCCTCTCCCCACACCGAGCCCTGCCTCTTCCCACACTGAGCCCTGCCTCTTCCCACACCGAGCCCTGCTCTCCCCACACCGAGCCCTGCCTCTTCCCACACCGAGCCCTGCCTCTTCCCACACCCATCACCGAGCCCTGCCTCTCCCCACACCGAGCCCTGCCTCTTCCCACACCGAGCCCTGCCTCTTCCCACACCGAGCCCTGCCTCTTCCAACACCGAGCCCTGCCTCTCCCCACACCGAGCCCTGCCTCTTCCACACCGAGCCCTGCCTCTTCCCACACCGAGCCCTGCCTCCTCCCACACCGAGCCCTGCCTCCTCCCACACCGAGCCCTGCCTCCTCCCACACCAAGCCCTGCCTCTTCCCACACCGAGCCCTGCCTCTTCCCACACCCCACACCAAGCCCTGCCTCTCCCCACACCGAGCCCTGCCTCTTCCCACACCGAGCCCTGCCTCTTCCCACACTGAGCCCTGCCTCTTCCCACACTGAGCCCTGCCTCTTCCCACACCGAGCCCTGCCTCTTCCCACACCCATCACCGAGCCCTGCCTCTCCACACACCGAGCCCTGTCTCTCCCCACACCGAGCCCTGCCTCTTCCCACACCCATCACCGAGCCCTGCCTCTCCCCACACCGAGCCCTGCCTCTTCCCACACCGAGCCCTGCCTCTTCCCACACCGAGCCCTGCCTCTTCCAACACCGAGCCCTGCCTCTCCCCACACCGAGCCCTGCCTCTTCCACACCGAGCCCTGCCTCTTCCCACACCGAGCCCTGCCTCCTCCCACACCGAGCCCTGCCTCCTCCCACACCGAGCCCTGCCTCCTCCCCACACCGAGCCCTGCCTCTTCCCACACCGAGCCCTGCCTCTTCCCACACCCCACACCCCACACCAAGCCCTGCCTCTCCCCACACCGAGCCCTGCCTCTTCCCACACCGAGCCCTGCCTCTTCCCACACTGAGCCCTGCCTCTTCCCACACCGAGCCCTGCCTCTTCCCACACCGAGCCCTGCCTCTTCCCACACCCATACGAGCCCTGCCTCTCCACACACCGAGCCCTGTCTCTCCCCACACCGAGCCCTGCCTCTTCCCACACCCATCACCGAGCCCTGCCTCTCCCCACACCGAGCCCTGCCTCTTCCCACACCGAGCCCTGCCTCTTCCCACACCGAGCCCTGCCTCTTCCCACACCGAGCCCTGCCTCTTCCCACACCGAGCCCTGCCTCTTCCCACACCGAGCCCTGCCTCTTCCCACACCGAGCCCTGCCTCTTCCCTCTCCACACCGAGCCCTGCCTCTTCCCACACCGAGCCCCTCCCACACCTCTTCCCACACCGAGCTTCAACATATTCAATCTGTTGCTCACTATATTCCAAATATAGAATTTGAATAATCCGTATATTTCCATGATTCCAACAGTTCACCAGTTAACTAGGCCTCGATGTTTTACCCATAATGCTGCGTTTTGGTTTGAAGTTGGATTAAACCGTATAAAACTATGAGAATGGATGAAGCCCCATTGAAATCACGTATTATGTCTGTGTTGCTACCCTGGGGTCATGAACTACATAAAGCCTATTTACAACGTTTAGTCATCAAAACCTACAATTCTGTCAAATACTCACAGGTCAAGTGTTCAGGGTAAATGGGGTGAACCAGAGGCCAGGTGTTCAGGGTAAATGGGGTCAACCAGTGTTCAGGTGTTCAGGGTAAATGGGGTCAACCAGTGTTCAGGTGTTCAGGGTAAATGGGGTCAACCAGTGTTCAGGTGTTCAGGGTAAATGGGGTCAACCAGTGTTCAGGTGTTCAGTGTGACTGGGGTGAACCAGTGTTCAGGTGTTCAGGGTAAATGGGGTCAACCAGTGTTCAGGTGTTCAGGGTAAATGGGGTCAACCAGTGTTCAGGTGTTCAGGGTAAATGGGGTCAACCAGTGTTCAGGTGTTCAGGTGTTCAGAATAAATGGGGTGAACCAGTGTTCAGGTGTTCAGGATAAATGGGGTCAACCAGTGTTCAGGTGTTCAGGGTAAATGGGGTCAACCAGTGTTCAGGTGTTCAGGGTAAATGGGGTCAACCAGTGTTCAGGTGTTCAGGGTAAATGGGGTCAACCAGTGTTCAGGTGTTCAGGGTAAATGGGTCAACCAGTGTTCAGGTGTTCAGGGTAAATGGGGTCAACCAGTGTTCAGGTGTTCAGGTGTTCCGGGTAAATGGGGTCAACCAGTGTTCAGGGTAAATGGGGTCAACCAGTGTTCAGGTGTTCAGGGTAAATGGGGTCAACCAGTGTTCAGGTGTTCAGGGTAAATGGGGTCAACCAGGTGTTCAGGGTAAATGGGGTCAACCAGTGTTCAGGGTAAATGGGGTCAACCAGTGTTCAGGGTAAATGGGGTCAACCAGTGTTCAGTGTGTTGGTCAAATCTCTCAGCAATGACCAGGCACTACCGTAGTATAGGCACACACACACACACACACATTTGTGTAGTATCGGTAGTAGGTACCAGTCTACATCATGATCTCTTGCCGGTCGCTGTAGATTAGATTAGTTAGGGGGCACTACAACCAGCTCTAGGGTCTTAAAGTCCACAATTCCACTAAAACCACCTTAAACTCCCTAATCAGCATTAAAATTAAAGCAGGAAGGTGGACTGGTGGTCAAGTTGTGCCAGATCAGAGCACTGTTCCCTACTTAGTACACTACTATCATAGGGCACAGGTCTAAAGTAGTGCACTACGTAGGGAATAGGGTGCCTTTTGGAATGCATTCTTGGAATGATCTCTGAATAATGACCATGCACTAAAGTTGTTTAGGTTTAGGGTACCCTAAGGACTGCAGAGAGTGTGTGTGTGTGTGTGTGTGTGTGTGTGTGTGTGTGTGTGTGTGTGTGTGTGTGTGTGTGTGTGTGTGTGTGTGTGTGTGTGTGTGTGTGTGTGTGTGTGTGTGTGTGTGTGTGTGTGTGTTTCATTTAAAATCCAAGTATGGATGTACAAATCCCAGAATGCACCTTTAAACATCACTGGGAAAATTAACAATTATCCTCATTCTGCTTTGTCCTTAGTCTGACCCTCGCTGTGTGCTCCCAAATGGCTCCCTATTCACTGTAATGCAATTCTTAGTACTCTGGTCAAAAGAACTGCACTACTATATAGGGAATAGGGCTCTGGTCAAAAGAACTGCACTACTATATAGAGAATAGGGCTCTGGTCAAAAGAACTGCACTACTATATAGGGAATAGGGCTCTGGTCAAAAGTACTGCACTACTATATAGGGAATAGGGCTCTGGTCAAAAGTACTGCACTACTATATAGGGAATAGGCTCTGGTCAAAAGTACTGCACTACTATATAGGGAATAGGGCTCTGGTCAAAAGTACTGCACTACTATATAGGGAATAGGGCTCTGGTCAAAAGTACTGCACTACTATATAGGGAATAGGCTCTGGTCAAAAGTACTGCACTAATATATAGGGAATAGGGCTCTGGTCAAAAGTACTGCACTACTATATAGGGAATAGGGCTCTGGTCAAAAGTACTGCACTACTATATAGGGAATAGGGCTCTGGTCAAAAGAACTGCACTACTATATAGGGAATAGGGCTCTGGTCAAAAGAACTGCACTACTATATAGGGAATAGGGCTCTGGTCAAAAGTACTGCACTACTATATAGGGAATAGGGCTCTGGTCAAAAGTACTGCACTACTATATAGGGAATAGGGCTCTGGTCAAAAGTACTGCACTACTATATAGGGAATAGGGCTCTGGTCAAAAGTACTGCACTACTATATAGGGAATAGGGCTCTGGTCAAAAGTACTGCACTACTATATAGGGAATAGGGCTCTGGTCAAAAGTACTG
>NC_060177.1:4484256-4494256 GCF_021184085.1 Oncorhynchus gorbuscha
TGTTTAGTCTCTCCATCTGTAATATAATGTTTAGTGACTCCATCTGTAATATAATGTTTAGTCTCTCCATCTGTAATATAATGTTTAGTCTCTCCATCTGTAATATAATGTTTAGTCTCTCCCATCTGTAATATAATGTTTAGTCTCTCCATCTGTAATATAATGTTTAGTCCCTCCATCTGTAATATAATGTTTAGTCTCTCCATCTGTAATATAATGTTTAGTCCCTCTCCATCTGTAATATAATGTTTAGTATCTGTAATATAATGTTTAGTCACCATCTGTAATATAATGTTTAGTCTCTCCATCTGTAATATAATGTTTAGTGTTTAGTCTTTCCATCTGTAATATAATGTTTAGTCCCTCCATCTGTAATATAATCTGTTTAGTCCCTCTCCATCTGTAATATAATGTTTAGTCTCTCCATCTGTAATATAATGTTTAGTCTCTCTCCATCTGTAAAATATAATGTTTAGTCTCTCCATCTGTAATATAATGTTTAGTCTCTCTCCATCTGTAATATAATGTTTAGTCCTCTCCATCTGTAATATAATGTTTAGTCTCTCCATCTGTAATATAATGTTTAGTCTCTCCATCTGTAATATAATGTTTAGTCTCTCCATCTGTAATATAATGTTTAGTCTCTCTCCATCTGATCTGTAATATAATGTTTAGTCTCTCCATCCATCTGTAATATAATGTTTAGTCTCTCCATCTGTAATATAATGTTTAGTCTCCATCCATCTGTATCTGTATATAATGTTTAGTCTCTCCATCTGTAATATAATGTTTAGTCTCTCTCCATCTGATCTGTAATATAATGTTTAGTCTCTCCATCTGTAATATAATGTTTAGTCTCTCCATCTGTAATATAATGTTTAGTCTCTCCATCTGTAATATAATGTTTAGTCCCTCTCCATCTGTAATATAATGTTTAGTCTCTCCATCTGTAATATAATGTTTAGTCTCTCCATCTGTAATATAATGTTTAGTCTCTCCATCTGTAATATAATGTTTAGTCTCTCCATCTGTAATATAATGTTTAGTCTCTCCATCTGTAATATAATGTTTAGTCTCTCCATCTGTAATATAATGTTTCCCTCTCAGTCCCTCCATCTGTAATATAATGTTTAGTCTCTCCATCTGTAATATAATGTTTAGTCTCTCCATCTGTAATATAATGTATAGTCTCTCCATCTGTAATATAATGTTTAGTCTCTCCATCTGTAATATAATGTTTAGTCTATCCATCTGATCTGTAATATAATGTTTAGTCTCTCCATCTGTAATATAATGTTTAGTCTCTCCATCTGTAATATAATGTTTAGTCTCTCCATCTGTAATATAATGTTTAGTATCTCCATCTGTAATATAATGTTTAGTCCCTCTCCATCTGTAATATAATGTTTAGTCTCTCCATCTGTAATATAATGTTTAGTGACTCCATCTGTAATGTAATGTTTTGTCCCTCTCCACCATGAGTTCTCCATCTGTAATATAATGTTTAGTATCTCCATCTGTAATATAATGTTTAGTTTCTCCATCTGTAATATAATGTTTAGTCCCTCTCCACCATAGGTCAAATTCAAATTTCACAAGACATTTGGGTATTAGCGTGTGTGTGTGTGCACCTTGTATGTGTGTGTGTGTGTGCATCGCGTGTGTGTGTGTGTGTGGTGGGGGGGGGGTCTGTTTGTAAAGGGTTAGGTCTCCAGTGGCTCTGAAATACGGCCTGTTGAAAGAAACCTCTTTTTGGCAGGGTCTCTTCCACTCTGTTCCCTCTCCTCCACTTTGCTCCCTCTCTCCATCTCTAATCATGTTTTTTGGACAGTCTTATCAGAGCAGCACCACTGCCTAGAGCACAACATCATCAGGGAAAACTTTTCTGGCTCTTCTCTGTCTTCCTCTGGCTTTCCTCCTTTCTTTCTCTACGAGAGAGGAATGGTTTCCCGGTCTGTTCTGGCGTCTCGGGGCCCAATGGTAGCAAATGAAATTAAGACGGCCCATTAAGTGATTTCCGTGGATGTCAGTGATGTCAAGTTAGGACGCTCGCTAGCTCGTTGATTCAGAGGAAAGAGTTGTCACTGAGAGAAAGGGAGGTGTAGGAAGTTCAACCCTGACAGCTAAGCCAAGCACCAGGTCACAGGGACACAGGAGAGAGGTGGTGATTAGTCTCTAAGGACCAGGTCACCAAGACACCAGGACACCAGGAGAGAGGTGGTGATTAGTCTCTAAGGACCAGGACACCAGGACACCAGGTCACCAGGTCACAGGGACACAAGAGAGAGGTGGTGATTAGTCTCTAAGGACCGGGACACCAGGACACCAGGTCACCAGGTCACAGGGACACAAGAGAGAGGTGGTGATTAGTCTCTAAGGACCAGGACACCAAGACACCAGGACACCAGGAGAGAGGTGGTGATTAGTCTCTAAGGACCAGGACACCAGGACACCAGGACACCAGGACACCAGGTCACCAGGTCACAGGGACACAAGAGAGAGGTGGTGATTAGTCTCTAAGGACCAGGACACCAAGACACCAGGACACCAGGAGAGAGGTGGTGATTAGTCTCTAAGGACCGGGACACCGGGACACTGGGACACTGGGACACCGGGACACCAGGACACCAGGAGAGAGGTGTGGATGTGGATGAGGTGATTGGTCTTTTACTTGTCTCATTAGTATATAAAAGCTTATTAAATAAAGGCTGTGTGTGGTTCATGTGTGACTCAGTCCAATTAGAACACACAACTGGGACCTGAGCAATGAGCTGGAGAGAATGACTGAAGAGCTGAGAGAGAGAGAGAGAGGGAGAGAGAGAGAGAGAGAGAGAGAGAGAGAGAGAGAGAGAGAGGAGAGAGAGAGAGAGAGAGAGAGAGAGAGAGAGAGAGAGAGAGAGAGAGAGAGAGAGAGAGAGAGAGAGAGAGAGAGAGAGAGAGAGAGAGATGTAGATAAGGGGGAGGAGAGAAGGGGGAGTAGAGAGAAGGAGGGAGTAGAGAGAATGAGATCACTGATCTGAGCTGTGTCATTAGGTTAAGTGAAGAAGGAGAGAGAGAGGTAGAGAGAAGGGCGAGTTAACACTGAGAGTTTTTGATTTCCCTTTCCCTGATTTGGTTCATGTGTACAGTAGATAGTTGTAGATACAGTAGATAGTTGTAGTTACAGTAGATAGATGTAGATACAGTAGATAGATGTAGATACAGTAGATAGATGTAGTTACAGTAGATAGATGTAGATACAGTAGATAGATGTAGTTAGAGTAGATAGATGTAGCTACAGTAGATAGATGTAGATACAGTAGATAGATGTAGTTACAGTAGATAGATGTAGATACAGTAGATAGATGTAGATACAGTAGATAGATGTAGTTAGAGTAGATAGATGTAGATACAGTAGATAGTTGTAGTTACAGTAGATAGATGTAGTTAGAGTAGATAGATGTAGATACAGTAGATAGATGTAGATACAGTAGATAGTTGTAGTTACAGTAGATAGATGTAGTTAGAGTAGATAGATGTAGATACAGTAGATAGTTGTAGTTACAGTAGATAGATGTAGTTAGAGTAGATAGATGTAGATACAGTAGATAGATGTAGATACAGTAGATAGTTGTAGTTAGAGTAGATAGATGTAGTTACAGTAGATAGATGTAGATACAGTAGATAGATGTAGATACAGTAGATAGATGTAGATTCAGTAGATAGTTGTAGATAGATGTAGATACAGTAGATAGATGTAGATTCAGTAGATAGTTGTAGATAGATGTAGATACAGTAGATAGATGTAGTTACAGTAGATAGATGTAGATACAGTAGATAGGTAGATACAGGAGATAGATGTAGTTTCAGTACAAAGTATCTGTCAAAATACTCTTTATCGGGTTTTTCCTTATTTTTACTATTTTCTACATTGTAGAATAATAGTGAAGACATCAAAACTATGAAACAAAACATGGAGTCATGAAGCAACTAAAAAAACAAATCTAAATATATTGTATATGTTTGATTTTTCAAATGGCCTTGATGACAGCTTTGCACACTCTTGGCATTCTCTCAGCCAGCTTCATGAGGTGGTCACCTGGAATGCATTTCATGTCACAGGTGTTAAAATGTAATTCATGGGAAGTCTTTCCTTTTTAATGTGTTTGAGCCAATCAGTTGTGTTGTGACATGGTAGTGGTGGTATACAGAAGATGGCCCTATTTGGTAAAAGACCAAGGTCATTTTATGGCAAGAACAGCTCAAATAAGCAAAGAGAAACGACAGTCCATCATTACTTTAAGACATGACGGTCAGTCAATACGAAACATTTCAAGAGCTTTTAAAGTTTCTTCAAGTGCGGTCGCAAAAACCATCAAGCGCTATGATGAAACTGGCTCTCATGAGGACCGCCACAGGAAAGGAAGACCCAGTGTTACCTCTGCTGCAGAGGATAAATTTCATTAGAATTAACTGCACCTCAGATTGCAGTCCAAATACATTCTTCACAGAGTTCAAGTACAGACACATCTCAACATCAACTGTTCAGAGGAGACTTCGTGAATCAGGCCTTCATGGTCAAATTGCTGGAAGGAAACCACTACTAAAGGACACCAATGAGAATAAGAGACTTGCTTGGGCCAAGAAACACGAGCAGTGGACATTTAGACTGGTGGAAATCTGTCCTTTGGTTTGATGTTTTCTGGTTCCAACCAATGTGACTTTGTGAGACGCAGAGTAGGTGAACGGATGATCTCCGGATGTGTGGTTCCCACCGTGAAGCATGGAGGAGGAGGAGGAGGTGTGATGGTGTGGGGGTGCTTTTCTGGTGACACTGTCAGTGATTTATTTAGAAATCAAGGCACACTTAACCAGCATGGCTACCACAACATTCTGCAGTGATACACCATCACATCTGGTTTGAGCTTAGTGGGGCTATCATTTGTTTTTCATCAGGACAACGACCCAACACACCTCCAGAATGTGTAAGGGCTATTTGACCAAGAAAGAGAGTGATGGAGTGCTGCATCAGATGACCTGGCCTCCACAATCACCCGACCTCAACCCAATTGAGATGGTTTGGGAGGAGTCGGACCGCAGAGTGAAGGAAAAGCAGCCAACAAGTGCTCAGCATAATATGGGAACTCCTTCTAGACTGTTGGAAAAGCATTCCAGGTGAAGCTGGTTGACAGAATCCCAAGAATGTGCAAAGCTGTCACCAGCTGGCTACTTTGAAGAATCTCAAATCTAAAATATATTTTTAATTTGTTTAACACATTTTTGGTTACTACATGACTCCATATGTGTTGTTTCCTAATGTTGTCTTCACTATTATTCTACAATGTAGAAAATAGTAAAAATAAAGAAAAACCCTGGAATGAGTAGATGTGTCCCTTACTTCTGACTGATACTGTGGTTCCAGTAGAGTTGATAGATATGAATCAGCAGCCAAGCCCATCCCCTACAGGACTGTATACACCTACCACTGTATTCACACCTACCACTGTATTCACACCTACCACTGTATTCACACCTACCACTGTATTCACACCTACCACTGTATTCACACCTACCACTGTATTCGCACCTATCACTGTATTCGCACCTACCACTGTATTCGCACCTACCACTGTATTCACACCTACCACTGTATTCACACCTGTATCACATTCAAACACACACACACACACACACACACACACACACACACACACACACACACACACACACACACACACACACACACACACACACCAAACACACCCCCCACACACACACACACACACACACACACACACACACACACACCACACACACACACACCACACACACACACACACACACACACACACACACCACACACACACACAACACACACACACACACACACACAAAACACACCACACACACACACACACACACACACACACCAAACACACCACACACACACACACACACACACCCACACACACACACACACACACACACACACACACACACACACACACACACACACACACACACACACACACACACACACACACACACACACACACACACACACACACACCACACACACACCAAACACACCAAACACACCGCACACACACCACACACACCAAACACACCACACACACACCACACACACACCACACACACACACACACACACCTGTCTCATCCAGGACCAGTCCGACCTGTCAGGAGAGAAAAACTCGGTGACACCTCAACGTCTCTGCAGACAGGACGTGACATCGCGCGGCAGGAACGTACGCGGCGACCACTTCCTGCTGGTGATTCCCCTGGACAGGTTGAGACGGATCTTTACTTCTGGGAAAGGAAGGGTGATGGGACGAGCAGCACGTAGAGGTGTCGGGTATCAGGGTGAGACAGGCACAATGATTCATCCAGGAAGTCACATCAATATGACAGGAACAGTGGTAATGCCTATCTGATACTCCCAATGTGGACTTGTCTGAATGCCTATCATTGTTGACTCATCGCATACGTATATACTGTACTCTATATCATCTACTGCATCCTTATGTAATACATGCATCACTAGCCACTTTAACTATGCCACTTTGTCTACACACTCATCTCATATGTATATACTGTACTCGATACCATCTACTGTATCTTGCCTATGCTGCTCTGTACCATCACTCATTCATATATCCTTATGTACATATTCTTTATCCCCTTACACTGTGTATAAGACAGTAGTTTTGGAATTGTTAGTTAGATTACTTGTTGGTTATCACTGCATTGTCGGAACAAGAAGCACAAGCATTTCGCTACACTCACATTAACATCTGCTAACCATGTGTATGTGACAAATAAAATGTGATTTGATTTGATTTGATACTCCCATTGTGGACTTGTGTACGTGTCATTTCCTTGATTTGAGAAATGATACATCTGTGTCAATACATTCTATCATCGTAATAAAACCCACGGTTGAACTGCTTTGGAAAGTAAAAGGCCTGACGGAGATGAGAAACGTGTGTGTGTTGAACCATGTTGTGTTACTGTAAAATCAGTCTAGTTAGGAACCATGATGTGTTACTGTAAAATCAGTCTAGTTAGGAACCATGTTGTGTTACTGTAAAATCAGTCTAGTTAGGAACCATGATGTGTTACTGTAAAATCAGTCTAGTTAGGAACCATGTTGTGTTACTGTAAAATCAGTCTAGTTAGGAACCATGATGTGTTACTGTAAAATTAGTCTAGTTAGGAACCATGTTGTGTTACTGTAAAATCAGTCTAGTTAGGAACCATGATGTGTTACTGTAAAATTAGTCTAGTTAGGAACCATGTTGTGTTACTGTAAAATTAGTCCAGTTAGGAACCATCTTGTGTTACTGTAAAATCAGTCTAGTTAGGAACCATGATGTGTTACTGTAAAATTAGTCTAGTTAGGAACCATGTTGTGTTACTGTAAAATCCGTCTAGTTAGGAACCATGTTGTGTTACTGTAAAATTAGTCCAGTTAGGAACCATGTTGTGTTACTGTAAAATCAGTCTAGTTAGGAATCATGTTGTGTTACTGTAAAATCAGTCTAGTTAGGAACCATGTTGTGTTACTGTAAAATCCGTCTAGTTAGGAACCATGTTGTGTTACTGTAAAATTAGTCCAGTTAGGAACCATGTTGTGTTACTGTAAAATCCGTCTAGTTAGGAACCATGATGTGTTACTGTAAAATCAGTCTAGTTAGGAACCATGTTGTGTTACTGTAAAATCAGTCTAGTTAGGAACCATGATGTGTTACTGTAAAATCAGTCTAGTTTAGGAACCATGTTGTGTTACTGTAAAATCAGTCTAGTTAGGAACCACACATGTTGTGTTACTGTAAAATCAGTCTAGTTAGGAACCATGATGTGTTACTGTAAAATCAGTCTAGTTAGGAACCACACATGTTGTGCTACTGTAAAATCAGTCTAGATAGGAACCACACATTGTTTTACTGTAAAATCCATCTAGTTAGGAATGACACATGTTGTGTTACTGTAATATCAGTCTAGTTAGGAACCACACATGTTGTGTTACTGTAAAATCAGTCTAGTTAGGAACCACACATGTTGTGTTACTGTAAAATCAGTCTAGTTAGGAACCATGTTGTGTTACTGTAAAATCCGTCTAGTTTAGGAACCATGTTGTGTTACTGTAAAATCAGTCTAGTTAGGAACCACACATGTTGTGTTACTGTAAAATCAGTCTAGTTAGGAACCATGATGTGTTACTGTAAAATCAGTCTAGTTAGGAACCACACATGTTGTGTTACTGTAAAATCAGTCTAGTTAGGAACCACACATGTTGTGTTACTGTAAAATCATTGAGACAATGATTTATCGGTGACACAAGCCCTGCTCAGATAATCCCTACCATTGAGACAATGATTTATCAGTGACACAAACCCTGCTCAGATAATCCCTACCATTGAGACAATGATTTATCAGTGACACAAACCCTGCTCAGATAATCCCTAACATTGAGACAATGATTTATCAGTGACACAAACCCTGCTCAGATAATCCCTAACATACGTAGCCTAAGAAACAAGGTTGATTAAATCAATAACTTGCTATTATTAAAAGATAACATTCATGCACTGACTACCTCTGAAACTCACTTAGATCTTTGATGATACAGTGGTATCTGTATCTGTACATAGAGGGTGTCTGCTAAATGACTTAAATGTAATGTAATGTAAATGTTGTTTAATGGAAGCCTCTCCAACATAATCCAGGTAGAATCAGGAATTCCCCAGGGTAGCCGTCTAGGCCCCTTTATAATGTGGATAAATAGTTACCTGTCTAACAGAACACAGAGGGTGTTGTTTAATGGAAGCCTCTCCAACATAATCCAGGTAGAATCAGGAATTCCCCAAGGTAGCCGTCTAGGCCCCTTTATAATGTGGATAAATAGTTACCTGTCTAACAGAACACAGAGGGTGTTGTTTAATGGAAGCCTCTCCAACATAATCCAGGTAGAATCAGGAATTCCCCAGGGTAGCCGTCTAGGCCCCTTTATAATGTGGATAAATAGTTACCTGTCTAACAGAACACAGAGTTTGATGTTTAATGGAAGCCACTCCAACATAATCCAGGTAGAATCAGGAATTCCCTCAGAAATCCAACCTTCTACCTTCAAACTTTCTCTGTGTTCCAGGCCACTGATTGTGTTGTGTAGAGGTGTTACTGGACTGGGTAGAACCAGAACACTGATTGTGTAGAGGTGAGGATGGGCCGGGTCGAACCAGAACACGGATTGTGTTGTGTAGAGGTAAGACTGGACCGGGTAGAACCAGAACACTGATTGTGTAGAGGTGAGGCTGGACCGGGTAGAACCAGAATACTGATTGTGTATAGGTGAGACTGGACCAGGTAGAACCAGAACACTGATTGTGTAGAACCAGAATACTGATTGTGTATAGGTGAGACTGGACCAGGTAGAACCAGAACACTGATTGTGTAGAGGTGAGGCTGGACCGGGTAAAACCAGAATACTGATTGTGTATAGGTGAGACTGGACCAGGTAGAACCAGAACACTGATTGTGTAGAGGTGAGACTGGACCGGGTAGAACCAGAACACTGATTGTGTAGAGGTGAGACTGGACCGGGTGGAACCAGAACACTGATTGTGTAGAGGTGAGACTGGACCGGGTGGAACCAGAACACTGATTGTGTTGTGTTGAGGTGAGACTGGACCGGGTGGAACCAGAACACTGATTGTGTTGTGTTGAGGTGAGACTGGACCGGGTGGAACCAGAACACTGATCGTGTAGAGGTGAGACTGGACCGGGTGGAACCAGAACACTGATTGTGTAGAGGTGAGACTGGACCGGGTGGAACCAGAACACTGATCGTGTAGAGGTGAGACTGGACCGGGTGGAACCAGAACACTGATTGTGTTACTATACTATGTATATACTGTACTCTATACTGTGTATATACTGTACTCTATACTATGTATATACTGTACTCTATACTATGTATCTACTGTACTCTATACTGTGTA
>NC_060177.1:4499256-4576756 GCF_021184085.1 Oncorhynchus gorbuscha
ATGGTAACCAATGGTAACGCTCAGACTACCAATGGTAACCAATGGTAACGCTCAGACTACCAATGGTAACGCTCAGACTACCAATGGTAACCGATGGTAACGCTCAGACTACCAATGGTAACCAATGGTAACGCTCAGACTACCAATGGTAACCAATGGTAACGCTCAGACTACCAATGGTAACGCTCAGACTACCAATGGTAACCAATGGTAACGCTCAGACTACCAATGGTAACCAATGGTAACGCTCAGACTACCAATGGTAACGCTCAGACTACCAATGGTAACCAATGGTAACGCTCAGACAACCAATGGTAACGCTCAGACTACCAATGGTAACGCTCAGACAACCAATGGTAACGCTCAGACAACCAATGGTAATGCTCAGACTACCAATGGTAACCAATGGTAACGCTCAGACTACCAATGGTAACGCTCAGACTACCAATGGTAACCAATGGTAACGCTCAGACTACCAATGGTAACCAATGGTAACGCTCAGACTACCAATGGTAACGCTCAGACTACCAATGGTAACCAATGGTAACGCTCAGACTACCAATGGTAACGCTCAGACTACCAATGGTAACCAATGGTAACGCTCAGACTACCAATGGTAACCTATGGTAACGCTCAGACTACCAATGGTAACCAATGGTAACGCTCAGACTACCAATGGTAATGCTCAGACTACCAATGGTAATGCTCAGACTACCAATGGTAATGCTCAGACCAATGTTAAACCCAGGCCATGTTAAACCCAGGCCATGTTAAACCCGGGCCATGTTAAACCCAGGCCATGTTAAACCCAGACCATGTTAAACCCAGGCCATGTTAAACCCAGGCCATGTTAAACCCAGGCCATGTTAAACCCAGACCATGTTAAACCCAGGCCATGTTAAACCCAGACCATGTTAAACCCAGACCATGTTAAACCCAGACCATGTTAAACCCAGGCCATGTTAAACCCAGACCATGTTAAACCCAGGCCATGTTAAACCCAGACCATGTTAAACCCAGGCCATGTTAAACCCAGACCATGTTAAACCCAGGCCATGTTAAACCCAGGCCATGTTAAACCCAGGCCATGTTAAACCCAGGCCATGTTAAACCCAGGCCATGTTAAACCCAGGCCATATTAAACCCAGACCATGTTAAACCCAGACCATGTTAAACCCAGACCATGTTAAACCCAGGCCATGTTAAACCCAGACCATGTTAAACCCAGGCCATGTTAAACCCAGGCCATGGACAGCTTCAATCTGGTTTCTGTTAAACCCAGGCCATGTTAAACCCAGGTCATGTTAAACCCAGGCCATGTTAAACCCAGGCCATGTTAAACCCAGGCCATGTTAAACCCAGACCATGTTAAACCCAGGCCATGTTAAACCCAGGCCATGTTAAACCCAGACCATGTTAAACCCAGACCATGTTAAACCCAGGCCATGTTAAACCCAGGCCATGTTAAACCCAGGCCATGTTAAACCCAGACCATGTTAAACCCAGGCCATGTTAAACCCAGGCCATGTTAAACCCAAGCCATGGGCAGCTTCAATCTGCCTTCTGTTAAACCCAGACCATGTTAAACCCAGACCATGTTAAACCCAGGCCATGTTAAACCCAGGCCATGTTAAACCCAAGCCATGGACAGCTTCAATCTGCCTTCTGTTAAACCCAGGCCATGTTAAACCCAGGCCATGTTAAACCCAGGCCATGTTAAACCCAGGCCATGTTAAACCCAGGCCATGGACAGCTTCAATCTGCCTTCTGTTAAACCCAGACCATGTTAAACCCAGACCATGGGCAGCTTCAATCTGGTTTCTGTTAAACCCAGACCATGTTAAACCCAGGCCATGGACAGCTTCAATCTGCCTTCTGTTAAACCCAGACCATGTTAAACCCAGACCATGGGCAGCTTTAACTAAATGTCTAACTGGCTGACTGACTGACTGGACTTCAGGGTTAGCTCTGCTGTTCCTCAGTTGGCTGCAGAATGTGGGCAGGGCAGGGGGCTGGACATGGTGGGATGGGCACAGAGAGGGCAAGGCCATGTGCTTGGCTCTTTGTTCTGTGTGATAGGTGGCAGCTTGGCAGGCAGCAGAGAGCACTAAAAGTGCTGTGTCAGTCATACAGCCCAACTACAGGAGAGGAGGAGGCTGTTACCCTTTGGAGTTCAAAGATCTCTCTCTCTCTCTCTCTCTCTCTCTCTCTCTCTCTCTCTCTCTCTCTCTCTCTCTCTCTCTCTCTCTCTCTCTCTCTCTCTCTCTCTCTCTCTCTCTCTCTCTCTCTCTCTCTCTCTCTCTTCAATTCAATTCAATTCAAGGGGCTTTATTGGGATGGAAAACATGTTTACAATTGCCAAAGCAAGTCTCTCCCCCCTCTCTGTCTCAACCCCATCTCTCTCTCCCTCCCCCATCTCTCTCTCCCTCCCCCAGGCTAAACTCTACCCTCTCAGTAGAGCTCTGTGTCCCCCCCACCCTCTCAGTAGAGCTCTGTGTCCCCTGTGAATTGAATAAGGGGGATGCTCTGTGGGTCCTGATCCACAGTGAATTGAATAAGGGGGATGCTCTGTGGGTCCTGATCCACAGTGAACTGAATAAAGGGGATGCTCTGTGGGTCCTGATCCACAGTGTATTGAATAAAGGGGATGCTCTGTGGGTCCTGATCCACAGTGAATTGAATAAAGGGGATGCTCTGTGGGTCCTGGTCCACAGTGAACTGAATAAAGGGGATGCTCTGTGGGTCCTGATCCACCGTAGAGCTTGGAGGTATTCTGTATTTTACTACACACCAGGATGCATGGACCGGCCTTTTTCCTTCTCTAACGGAATTTCAATGTTTGGTTTATTAAATGTGTTCACGGAACTCAGCCAGGTGTGTAATGTCCGTTTGTAGTCTTTCTCTACCACGGCATGCCTCTTCCCACACCGAGCCCTGCCTCTTCCCACACTGAGCCCTGCCTCTTCCCACACCGAGCCCTGCCTCTTCCCACACCGAGCCCTGCCTCTTCCCACACCGAGCCCTGCCTCTTCCCACACCCATCACCGAGCCCTGCCTCTCCCCACACCGAGCCCTGCCTCTTCCCACACCGAGCCCTGACTCTTCCCACACTGAGCCCTGCCTCTTCCCACACCGAGCCCTGCCTCTTCCCACACCGAGCCCTGCCTCTTCCCACACCCCACACCAAGCCCTGCCTCTTCCCACACCGAGCCCTGCCTCTTCCCACACCGAGCCCTGCCTCTTCCCACACCGAGCCCTGCCTCTTCCCACACCGAGCCCTGCCTCCTCCCACACCGAGCCCTGCCTCTCCCCACACCGAGCCCTGCCTCTTCCAAAACCGAGCCCTGCCTCTCCCCACACCGAGCCCTGCCTCTTCCACACCGAGCCCTGCCTCTTCCCACACCGAGCCCTGCCTCCTCCCACACCGAGCCCTGCCTCCTCCCACACCGAGCCCTGCCTCCTCCCACACCAAGCCCTGCCTCTTCCCACACCGAGCCCTGCCTCTTCCCACACCCCACACCAAGCACTGCCTCTCCCCACACCGAGCCCTGCCTCTTCCCACACAGAGCCCTGCCTCTTCCCACACCGAGCCCTGCTTCTTCCCACACCGAGCCCTGCCTCTTCCCACACCGAGCCCTGCCTCTTCCCACACCGAGCCCTGCCTCTTCCCACACCGAGCCCTGCCTCTTCCCACACCGAGCCCTGCCTCTTCCCACACCGAGCCCTGCCTCTTCCACACCGAGCCCTGCCTCTTCCCACACCGAGCCCTGCCTCTTCCCACACCGAGCCCTGCCTCTCCCCACACCGAGCCCTGCCTCTTCCCACACCGAGCCCTGCCTCTTCCCACACCGAGCCCTGCCTCTCCCCACACCGAGCCCTGCCTCTTTTCACACCGAGCCCTGCCTCTTTTCACACCGAGCCCTGCCTCTTTTCACACCGAGCCCTGCCTCTTTTCACGCCGAGCCCTGCCTCTTCCCACGCCGAGCCCTGCCTCTTCCCACGCCGAGCCCTGCCTCTTCCCACACCGAGCCCTGCCTCTTCCCACACCGAGCCCTGCCTCATCCCACACCGAGCCCTGCCTCTCCCCACACCGAGCCCTGCCTCTTTTCACACCGAGCCCTGCCTCTTTTCACACCGAGCCCTGCCTCTTCCCACGCTGAGCCCTGCCTCTTCCCACACCGAGCCCTGCCTCTTCCCACACCGAGCCCTGCCTCTCCCCACACCGAGCCCTGCCTCTTCCCACACCGAGCCCTGCCTCTTCCCACACCGAGCCCTGCCTCTTCCCACACCGAGCCCTGCTTCTTCCCACACTGAGCCCTGCCTCTTCCCACACCGAGCCCTGCCTCTCCCTACACAGAGCCCTGCCTCTTCCCACACCCCACACCGAGCCCTGCCTCTCCCACACCGAGCCCTGCCTCTTCACACACCCCACACCGAGCCCTGCCTCTCCCACACCGAGCCCTGCCTCTTCCCACACCCCACACAGAGCCCTGCCTCTTCCCACACCCCACACCGAGCCCTGCCTCTCCCACACCGAGCCCTGCCTCTCCCCACACCGAGCCATGCCTCTCCCCACACCGAGCCCTGCCTCTTCCCACACCGAGCCCTGCCTCTCCCCACACCGAGCCCTGCCACTTCCAACACCGAGCCCTGCCTCTCCCCACACCGAGCCCTGTCTCTCCCCACACCGAGCCCTGCCTCTTCCCACACCGAGCCCTGCCTCTTCCCACACCGAGCCCTGTCTCTCCCCACACCGAGCCCTGTCTCTCCCCACACCGAGCCCTGCCTCTTCCCACACCCCACACCGAGCCCTGCCTCTCCCCACACCGAGCCCTGCCTCTTCCCACACCGAGCCCTGCCTCTTCCCACACCGAGCCCTGCCTCTCCCCACACCGAGCCCTGCATCTTCCCACACCCCACACCGAGCCCTTCCTCTCCCACACCGAGCCCTGCCTCTTCCCACACCCCACACCGAGCCCTGCCTCTCCCACACCGAGCCCTGCCTCTTCCCACACCCCACACCGAGCCCTGCCTCTTCCCACACCCCACACCGAGCCCTGCCTCTCCCACACCGAGCCCTGCCTCTCCCCACACCGAGCCATGCCTCTCCCCACACCGAGCCCTGCCTCTTCCCACACCCCACACCGAGCCCTGCCTCTTCCCACACCGAGCCCTGCCTCTCCCCACACCGAGCCCTGCCTCTCCCCACACCGAGCCCTGCCTCTTCCCACACCGAGCCCTGCCTCTTCCCACACCGAGCCCTGCCTCTCCCCACACCGAGCCCTGTCTCTCCCCACACCGAGCCCTGCCTCTTCCCACACCGAGCCCTGCCTCTTCCCACACCGAGCCCTGTCTCTCCCCACACCGAGCCCTGTCTCTCCCCACACCGAGCCCTGCCTCTTCCCACACCCCACACCGAGCCCTGCCTCTCCCCACACCGAGCCCTGCCTCTTCCCACACCGAGCCCTGCCTCTCCCCACACCGAGCCCTGTCTCTCCCCACACCGAGCCCTGTCTTTCCCCACACCGAGCCCTGCCTCTTTCCACACCGAGCCCTGCCTCTTCCCACACCGAGCCCTGCCTCTCCCCACACCGAGCCCTGTCTCTCCCCACACCGAGCCCTGTCTCTCCCCACACCGAGCCCTGCCTCTCCCCACACCGAGCCCTGCCTCTTCCCACACCGAGCCCTGCCTCTCCCCACACCGAGCCCTGTCTCTCCCCACACCGAGCCCTGTCTCTCCCCACACCGAGCCCTGCCTCTTTCCACACCGAGCCCTGCCTCTTCCCACACCGAGCCCTGCCTCTTCCCACACCGAGCCCTGCTTCTTCCCACACCGAGCCCTGCCTCTTCCCACACCGAGCCCTGCCTCTCCCCACACCGAGCCCTGCCTCTTCCCACACCCCACACCGAGCCCTGCCTCTCCCACACCGAGCCCTGCCTCTTCCCACAACCCACACCGAGCCCTGCCTCTCCCACACCGAGCCCTGCCTCTTCCCACACCCCACACCGAGCCCTGCCTCTTCCCACACCCCACACCGAGCCCTGCCTCTCCCACACCGAGCCCTGCCTCTCCCCACACCGAGCCATGCCTCTCCCCACACCGAGCCCTGCCTCTTCCCACACCCCACACCGAGCCCTGCCTCTTCCCACACCGAGCCCTGCCTCTCCCCACACCGAGCCCTGCCTCTTCCCACACCGAGCCCTGCCTCTTCCCACACCGAGCCCTGCCTCTCCCCACACCAAGCCCTGTCTCTCCCCACACCGAGCCCTGCCTCTTCCCACACCGAGCCCTGCCTCTTCCCACACCGAGCCCTGTCTCTCCCCACACCGAGCCCTGTCTCTCCCCACACCGAGCCCTGCCTCTTCCCACACCCCACACCGAGCCCTGCCTCTCCCCACACCGAGCCCTGCCTCTTCCCACACCGAGCCCTGCCTCTCCCCACACCGAGCCCTGTCTCTCCCCACACCGAGCCCTGCCTCTCCCCACACCGAGCCCTGTCTCTCCCCACACCGAGCCCTGCCTCTTCCCACACCGAGCCCTGCCTCTTCCCACACCGAGCCCTGCCTCTTTCCACACCGAGCCCTGCCTCTTCCCACACTGAGCTTCAACATATTCAATCTGTTGCTCACTATATTCCAAATATAGAATTTGAATAATCCGTATATTTCCATGATTCCAACAGTTCACCAGTTAACTAGGCCTCGATGTTTTACCCATAATGCTGCGTTTTGGTTTGAAGTTGGATTAAACCGTATAAAACTATGAGAATGGATGAAGCCCCATTGAAATCACGTATTATGTCTGTGTTGCTACCCTGGGGTCATGAACTACATAAAGCCTATTTACAACGTTTAGTCATCAAAACCTACAATTCTGTCAAATACTCACAGGTCAAGTGTTCAGGGTAAATGGGGTGAACCAGAGGCCAGGTGTTCAGGGTAAATGGGGTCAACCAGTGTTCAGGTGTTCAGGGTAAATGGGGTCAACCAGTGTTCAGGTGTTCAGGGTAAATGGGGTCAACCAGTGTTCAGGTGTTCAGGGTAAATGGGTTCAACCAGTGTTCAGGGTAAATGGGTTCAACCAGTGTTCAGGTGTTCAGGTGTTCAGGGTAAATGGGTTCAACCAGTGTTCAGGTGTTCAGGGTAAATGGGGTCAACCAGTGTTCAGGTGTTCAGGGTAAATGGGGTCAACCAGTGTTCAGGTGTTCAGTGTGACTGGGGTGAACCAGTGTTCAGGTGTTCAGGGTAAATGGGGTCAACCAGTGTTCAGGTGTTCAGGGTAAATGGGGTCAACCAGTGTTCAGGTGTTCAGGGTAAATGGGGTCAACCAGTGTTCAGGTGTTCAGGGTAAATGGGTCAACCAGTGTTCAGGTGTTCAGTGTGACTGGGGTGAACCAGTGTTCAGGTGTTCAGGGTAAATGGGGTCAACCAGTGTTCAGGTGTTCAGGGTAAATGGGGTCAACCAGTGTTCAGGTGTTCAGGGTAAATGGGGTCAACCAGTGTTCAGGTGTTCAGGTGTTCAGAATAAATGGGGTGAACCAGTGTTCAGGTGTTCAGGATAAATGGGGTCAACCAGTGTTCAGGTGTTCAGGGTAAATGGGGTCAACCAGTGTTCAGGTGTTCAGGGTAAATGGGGTCAACCAGTGTTCAGGTGTTCAGGTGTTCAGGGTAAATGGGTTCAACCAGTGTTCAGGTGTTCAGGGTAAATGGGGTCAACCAGTGTTCAGGTGTTCAGGGTAAATGGGGTCAACCAGTGTTCAGGTGTTCAGGGTAAATGGGGTCAACCAGTGTTCAGGTGTTCAGGGTAAATGGGGTCAACCAGTGTTCAGGTGTTCAGGGTAAATGGGGTCAACCAGTGTTCAGGTGTTCAGTGTGACTGGGGTGAACCAGTGTTCAGGTGTTCAGGGTAAATGGGGTCAACCAGTGTTCAGGTGTTCAGGGTAAATGGGGTCAACCAGTGTTCAGGTGTTCAGGGTAAATGGGGTCAACCAGTGTTCAGGTGTTCAGGTGTTCAGAATAAATGGGGTGAACCAGTGTTCAGGTGTTCAGGATAAATGGGGTCAACCAGTGTTCAGGTGTTCAGGGTAAATGGGGTCAACCAGTGTTCAGGTGTTCAGGGTAAATGGGGTCAACCAGTGTTCAGGTGTTCAGGGTAAATGGGGTCAACCAGTGTTCAGGTGTTCAGGGTAAATGGGTCAACCAGTGTTCAGGTGTTCAGGGTAAATGGGGTCAACCAGTGTTCAGGTGTTCAGGTGTTCCGGGTAAATGGGGTCAACCAGTGTTCAGGGTAAATGGGGTCAACCAGTGTTCAGGTGTTCAGGGTAAATGGGGTCAACCAGTGTTCAGGTGTTCAGGGTAAATGGGGTCAACCAGGTGTTCAGGGTAAATGGGGTCAACCAGTGTTCAGGGTAAATGGGGTCAACCAGTGTTCAGGGTAAATGGGGTCAACCAGTGTTCAGTGTGTTGGTCAAATCTCTCAGCAATGACCAGGCACTACCGTAGTATAGGCACACACACACACACACACATTTGTGTAGTATCGGTAGTAGGTACCAGTCTACATCATGATCTCTTGCCGGTCGCTGTAGATTAGATTAGTTAGGGGGCACTACAACCAGCTCTAGGGTCTTAAAGTCCACAATTCCACTAAAACCACCTTAAACTCCCTAATCAGCATTAAAATTAAAGCAGGAAGGTGGACTGGTGGTCAAGTTGTGCCAGATCAGAGCACTGTTCCCTACTTAGTACACTACTATCATAGGGCACAGGTCTAAAGTAGTGCACTACGTAGGGAATAGGGTGCCTTTTGGAATGCATTCTTGGAATGATCTCTGAATAATGACCATGCACTAAAGTTGTTTAGGTTTAGGGTACCCTAAGGACTGCAGAGAGTGTGTGTGTGTGTGTGTGTGTGTGTGTGTGTGTGTGTGTGTGTGTGTGTGTGTGTGTGTGTGTGTGTGTGTGTGTGTGTGTGTGTGTGTGTGTGTGTGTGTGTGTGTGTGTGTGTGTGTGTGTGTGTGTGTGTGTGTGTGTGTGTGTGTGTGTGTGTGTGTTTCATTTAAAATCCAAGTATGGATGTACAAATCCCAGAATGCACCTTTAAACATCACTGGGAAAATTAACAATTATCCTCATTCTGCTTTGTCCTTAGTCTGACCCTCGCTGTGTGCCCCAAATGGCTCCCTATTCACTGTAATGCAATTCTTAGTACTCTGGTCAAAAGAACTGCACTACTATATAGGGAATAGGGCTCTGGTCAAAAGAACTGCACTACTATATAGAGAATAGGGCTCTGGTCAAAAGAACTGCACTACTATATAGGGAATAGGGCTCTGGTCAAAAGTACTGCACTACTATATAGGGAATAGGGCTCTGGTCAAAAGTACTGCACTACTATATAGGGAATAGGCTCTGGTCAAAAGTACTGCACTACTATATAGGGAATAGGGCTCTGGTCAAAAGTACTGCACTACTATATAGGGAATAGGGCTCTGGTCAAAAGTACTGCACTACTATATAGGGAATAGGGCTCTGGTCAAAAGTACTGCACTAATATATAGGGAATAGGGCTCTGGTCAAAAGTACTGCACTACTATATAGGGAATAGGGCTCTGGTCAAAAGTACTGCACTACTATATAGGGAATAGGGCTCTGGTCAAAAGAACTGCACTACTATATAGGGAATAGGGCTCTGGTCAAAAGAACTGCACTACTATATAGGGAATAGGGCTCTGGTCAAAAGTACTGCACTACTATATAGGGAATAGGGCTCTGGTCAAAAGTACTGCACTACTATATAGGGAATAGGGCTCTGGTCAAAAGTACTGCACTACTATATAGGGAATAGGGCTCTGGTCAAAAGTACTGCACTACTATATAGGGAATAGGGCTCTGGTCAAAAGTACTGCACTACTATATAGGGAATAGGGCTCTGGTCAAAAGTACTGCACTAATATATAGGGAATAGGGAGCCATTTAAGACTTACACATGTTGTTAAACTCCCCGTCTCCACTACAACCTTTAGTAGCCATGTTGTTAAACTCCCCGTCTCCACTACAACCTTTAGTAGCCATGTTGTTAAACTCCCCGTCTCCACTACAACCTTTAGTAGCCATGTTGTTAAACTCCCCGTCTCCACTACAACCTTTAGTAGCCATGTTGTTAAACTCCCCGTCTCCACTACAACCTTTAGTAGCCATGTTGTTAAACTCCCCGTCTCCACTACAACCTTTAGTAGCCATGTTGTTAAACTCCCTGTCTCCACTACAACCTTTAGTAGCCATGTTGTTAAACTCCCTGTCTCCACTACAACCTTTAGTAGCCATGTTGTTAAACTCCTTTCCACTACAACCTTTAGTAGCCATGTTGTTAAACTCCCTGTCTCCACTACAACCTTTAGTAGCCATGTTGTTAAACTCCCTGTCTCCACTACAACCTTTAGTAGCCATGTTGTTAAACTCCCCGTCTCCACTACAACCTTTAGTAGCCATGTTGTTAAACTCCCGTCTCCACTACAACCTTTAGTAGCCATGTTGTTAAACTCCCCGTCTCCACTACAACCTTTAGTAGCCATGTTGTTAAACTCCCCGTCTCCACTACAACCTTTAGTAGCCATGTTGTTAAACTCCCCGTCTCCACTACAACCTTTAGTAGCCATGTTGTTAAACTCCCCGTCTCCACTACAACCTTTAGTAGCCATGTTGTTAAACTCCCCGTCTCCACTACAACCTTTAGTAGCCATGTTGTTAAACTCCCCGTCTCCACTACAACCTTTAGTAGCCATGTTGTTAAACTCCCCGTCTCCACTACAACCTTTAGTAGCCATGTTGTTAAACTCCCTCCCCGTCTCCACTACAACCTTTAGTAGCCATGTTGTTAAACTCCCCGTCTCCACTACAACCTTTAGTAGCCATGTTGTTAAACTCCCCGTCTCCACTACAACCTTTAGTAGCCATGTTGTTAAACTCCCCGTCTCCACTACAACCCATGTTAAACTCCCCGTAGCCATGTTGTTAAACTCCCCGTCTCCACTACAACCTTTAGTAGCCATGTTGTTAAACTCCCTGTCTCCACTACAACCTTTAGTAGCCATGTTGTTAAACTCCCCGTCTCCACTACAACCTTTAGTAGCCATGTTGTTAAACTCCCCGTCTCCACTACAACCTTTAGTAGCCATGTTGTTAAACTCCCCGTCTCCACTACAACCTTTAGTAGCCATGTTGTTAAACTCCCCGTCTCCACTACAACCTTTAGTAGCCATGTTGTTAAACTCCCCGTCTCCACTACAACCTTTAGTAGCCATGTTGTTAAACTCCCCGTCTCCACTACAACCTTTAGTAGCCATGTTGTTAAACTCCCCGTCTCCACTACAACCTTTAGTAGCCATGTTGTTAAACTCCCCGTCTCCACTACAACCTTTAGTAGCCATGTTGTTAAACTCCCCGTCTCCACTACAACCTTTAGTAGCCATGTTGTTAAACTCCCCGTCTCCACTACAACCTTTAGTAGCCATGTTGTTAAACTCCCCGTCTCCACTACAACCTTTAGTAGCCATGTTGTTAAACTCCCCTCTCCCACTACAACCTTTAGTAGCCATGTTGTTAAACTCCCCACTACAACCTTTAGTCTCTCTACTACAACCTTTAGTAGCCATGTTGTTAAACTCCCCGTCTCTACTACAACCTTTAGTAGCCATGTTGTTAAACTCCCCGTCTCCACTACAACCTTTAGTAGCCATGTTGTTAAACTCCCCGTCTCCACTACAACCTTTAGTAGCCATGTTGTTAAACTCCCCGTCTCCACTACAACCTTTAGTAGCCATGTTGTTAAACTCCCCGTCTCCACTACAACCTTTAGTAGCCATGTTGTTAAACTCCCCGTCTCTACTACAACCTTTAGTAGCCATGTTGTTAAACTCCCCGTCTCTACTACAACCTTTAGTAGCCATGTTGTTAAACTCCCCGTCTCCACTACAACCTTTAGTAGCCATGTTGTTAAACTCCCCGTCTCCACTACAACCTTTAGTAGCCATGTTGTTAAACTCCCCGTCTCCACTACAACCTTTAGTAGCCATGTTGTTAAACTCCCCGTCTCCACTACAACCTTTAGTAGCCATGTTGTTAAACTCCCGTCTCCACTACAACCTTTAGTAGCCATGTTGTTAAACTCCCCGTCTCCACTACAACCTTTAGTAGCCATGTTGTTAAACTCCCCGTCTCCACTACAACCTTTAGTAGCCATGTTGTTAAACTCCCCGTCTCCACTACAACCTTTAGTAGCCATGTTGTTAAACTCCCATGTCTCCACTACAACCTTTAGTAGCCATGTTGTTAAACTCCCCGTCTCCACTACAACCTTTAGTAGCCATGTTGTTAAACTCCCCGTCTCCACTACAACCTTTAGTAGCCATGTTGTTAAACTCCCGTCTCCACTACAACCTTTAGTAGCCATGTTGTTAAACTCCCCGTCTCCACTACAACCTTTAGTAGCCATGTTGTTAAACTCCCGTCTCCACTACAACCTTTAGTAGCCATGTTGTTAAACTCCCCGTCTTAGTAGCCATGTTGTTAAACTCCCCGTCTCCACTACAACCTTTAGTAGCCATGTTGTTAAACTCCCGTCTCCACTACAACCTTAGTCTCTACTACAACCTTTAGTAGCCATGTTGTTAAACTCCCCGTCTCCATGTTGTTAAACTCCCCGTCTCCACAAACCTTTAGTAGCCATGTTGTTAAACTCCCCGTCTCTCTACTACAACCTTTAGTAGCCATGTTGTTAAACTCACTACAACCTTTAGTAGCCATGTTGTTAAACTCCCCGTACTACAACCTTTAGTAGCCATGTTGTTAAACTCCCCGTCTCCACTACAACCTTTAGTAGCCATGTTGTTAAACTCCCCGTCTCCACTACAACCTTTAGTAGCCATGTTGTTAAACTCCCGTCTCCACTACAACCTTTAGTAGCCATGTTGTTAAACTCCCCGTCTCCACTACAACCTTTAGTAGCCATGTTGTTAAACTCCCCGTCTCCACTACAACCTTTAGTAGCCATGTTGTTAAACTCCCCGTCTCCACTACAACCTTTAGTAGCCATGTTGTTAAACTCCCCGTCTCCACTACAACCTTTAGTAGCCATGTTGTTAAACTCCCGTCTCCTACAACCTTTAGTAGCCGTCTCCACTACAACCTTTAGTAGCCATGTTGTTAAACTCCCCGTCTCCACTACAACCTTTAGTAGCCATGTTGTTACCTTTACAACCTTTAGTAGCCATGTTGTTAAACTCCCCGTCTCCACTACAACCTTTAGTAGCCATGTTGTTAAACTCCCCGTCTCCACTACAACCTTTAGTAGCCATGTTGTTAAACTCCCCGCTCATGTAGCCATGTTAAACTCCCCGTCTCCACTACAACCTTTAGTAGCCATGTTGTTAAACTCCCCGTCTCCACTACAACCTTTAGTAGCCATGTTGTTAAACTCCCCGTCTCCACTACAACCTTTAGTAGCCATGTTGTTAAACTCCCCGTCTCCACTACAACCTTTAGTAGCCATGTTGTTAAACTCCCCGTCTCCACTACAACCTTTAGTAGCCATGTTGTTAAACTCCCCGTCTCCACTACAACCTTTAGTAGCCATGTTGTTAAACTCCCCGTCTCCACTACAACCTTTAGTAGCCATGTTGTTAAACTCCCGTCTCCACTACAACCTTTAGTAGCCATGTTGTTAAACTCCCCGTCTCCACTACAACCTTTAGTAGCCATGTTGTTAAACTCCCGTCTCCACTACAACCTTTAGTAGCCATGTTGTTAAACTCCCATGTTGTTAAACTCACTCTCCACAAACCTTTAGTAGCCATGTTGTTAAACTCCCCGTCTCCACTACAACCTTTAGTAGCCATGTTGTTAAACTCCCCGTCTCCACTACAACCTTTAGTAGCCATGTTGTTAAACTCCCCGTCTCCACTACAACCTTTAGTAGCCATGTTGTTAAACTCCCCGTCTCCACTACAACACAATACAAACTTTTTTCTCTTCTTCTTCTTCTATTTTTCTACCAAACACTAGTCTGGATCGCATGACCTCCGTCTTCCTCCCAAAGACAAAAACAGAACAAACCCGCTGACATCAACACACACACACACACACCAGTGGAGGCTGGTGGGAGAAGCTATAGGAGGATGGGCTCATTGTAGCGGCTTAAATTGCATAAATGGAACATTGTCAAACGTGTGGTTTCCATGTGTTTGATACATGCCATTGATTCCATTCCAGCCACGACAAAGAGCCCATCCTCCTATATATCCTCCCACCAGCCTCCTCTGACACACACGCACGTCTCTCTACTACAGACAGTTTCAGACTTTCAAACTAACCTTCCAGACCACTGAATTTTGCGTCTTGTCAAATATTGCATGGATCAGACACTCATCTGTCTGGCCAGTGTCCAAACCCTCCCTGTTTAGACCAGACACTCATCTGTCTGGCCAGTGGCCAAACCCTCCCTGTTTAGACCAGACACTCATCTGTCTGGCCAGTGGCCAAACCCCCCCTGTTTAGATCAGACACTCATCTGGCTGGCCAGTGGCCAAACCCTCCCTGTTTAGACCAGACACTCATCTGGCTGGCCAGTGGCCAAACCCTCCCTGTTTAGACCAGACACTCATCTGTCTGGCCAGTGGCCAAACCCCCCCTGTTTAGATCAGACACTCATCTGGCTGGCCAGTGGCCAAACCCTCCCTGTTTAGACCAGACACTCATCTGGCTGGCCAGTGGCCAAACCCTCCCTGTTTAGACCAGACACTCATCTGTCTGGCCAGTGGCCAAACCCTCCCTGTTTAGACCAGACACTCATCTGGCTGGCCAGTGGCCAAACCCTCCCTGTTTAGACCAGACACTCACCACAACACAGAGCCTCTACCTGAGGTGATATTGTGACAAAACATTAGCTTCATTAGTGTCTTAAAGGGCATGTCTCCACCACTGCCTAACCACAGAGCCTAAATAGAGCCTCTGACTTTAACAACCCTATCCCTTTAATTACACCATCATCATACAGGGGTTGGCGTGACACCTGGGACAAATATATGCTCTATCCTCTGGCTGTGTCCCAAATGGCATAGTGCACTACTTTAGACCAGGCCCTATGGCACCATATTCCCTATACAGTGTACTACTATAGACCAGAGCCCTCTAAAGTAGTGCACTATGAAGGGAATAGGGCTCAGGTCTATAGTAGTACCACTACATAGGGAATAGGGCTCTGGTCTATAGTAGTACCACTATATAGGGAATAGGGTGCCATAGGGCTCTGGTCTAAAGTAGTGCACTATATAGGGAATAGGGTGCCATAGGGCTCTGGTCTAAAGTAGTGCACTATATAGGGAATAGGGTTCCATAGGGCTCTGGTCTATAGTAGTGCACTATATAGGGAATAGGGTGCCATAGGGCTGGCAGTTGGGATGCTCCCTTGCTCTTCTTTCCTGTCTGTATTGACTAGAGAAGACACTCTCGGCATTGTGTGATACAGCCTCAAAGGCAGCCCTTAGATTAGTGGTATGAAGACTCACAGTGGAGGTCAAGTGGACACAGCTTCAGCCTAGTTCTGGAGGTCTAGTGGACACAGCCTCAGCCTAATGCTGGAGGTCAAGTGGACACAGCTTCAGCCTAGTTCTGGAGGTCTAGCAGACACAGCCTCAGCCTAATTCTGGAGGTCAAGTGGACACAGCTTCAGCCTAGTTCTGGAGGTCTAGCAGACACAGCCTCAGCCTAGTTCTGGAGGTCTAGCAGACACAGCTTCAGCCTAGTTCTAGTTCTGGAGGTCTAGCAGACACAGCTTCAGCCTAGTTCTAGTTCTGGAGGTCTAGTGGACACAGCCTCAGCCTAGTTCTGGAGGTCTAGCAGACACAGCCTCGGCCTAGTTCTAGTTCTGGAGGTCTAGCAGACACAGCCTCAGCCTAGTTCTGGAGGTCTAGCAGACACAGCTTCAGCCTAGTTCTGGAGGTCTAGCGGACACAGCTTCAGCCTAGTTCTAGTTCTGGAGGTCTAGCAGACACAGCTTCAGCCTAGTTCTAGTTCTGGAGGTCTAGCAGACACAGCCTCAGCCTAGTTCTAGTTCTGGAGGTCTAGCAGACACAGCCTCAGCCTAGTTCTAGTTCTGGAGGTCTAGCAGACACAGCCTCAGCCTAGTTCTAGTTCTGGAGGTCTAGCAGACACAGCCTCAGCCTAGTTCTAGTTCTGGAGGTCTAGCAGACACAGACTCAGCCTAGTTCTGGAGGTCTAGCAGACACAGCTTCAGCCTAGTTCTGGAGGTCTAGTGGACACAGCTTCAGCCTTGTTCTGGAGGTCTAGCAGACACAGCTTCAGCCTAGTTCTAGTTCTGGAGGTCTAGCAGACACAGCCTCAGCCTAGTTCTAGTTCTGGAGGTCTAGTGGACACAGCTTCAGCCTAGTTCTAGTTCTGGAGGTCTAGTGGACACAGCTTCAGCCTAGTTCTAGTTCTGGAGGTCTAGTGGACACAGCTTCAGCCTAGTTCTAGTTCTGGAGGTCTAGTGGACACAGCTTCAGCCTAGTTCTAGTTCTGGAGGTCTAGTGGACACAGCTTCAGCCTAGTTCTAGTTCTGGAGGTCTAGTGGACACAGCTTCAGCCTAGTTCTAGTTCTGGAGGTCTAGCGGACACAGCTTCAGCCTAGTTCTAGTTCTGGAGTTCTAGCAGGCACAGCCTCAGCCTTGTTCTGGAGGTCTAGTGGACACAGCTTCAGCCTTGTTCTGGAGGTCTAGCAGACACAGCTTCAGCCTAGTTCTAGTTCTGGAGGTCTAGCAGACACAGCCTCAGCCTAGTTCTGGCCTAAGAACCGTTCTCGTTGGAGAATATCTATATAAACTTTTACGTCCAGGACTTGGCTTAAACGTCCGAGAAATCGTCTCCCTAAAAGGTTTATTTTGGATGTACCTAGCTGTATCGTTAATCGTGTTCAGCCTACGAGGTAAACCCCCCCCTCTCTCTGTGAAACGCTGGCTGCTATTATACTTGTGTGGGCGAGGAGATGGAGCTGTGTTTCTGATTCTGGTCTCTTTACCTTCCAGTTCATTAAAAACCACAGTTGGTTTGTTGTAGAGCAATGATGCTTCCAAGGCAGTATGGAGCTCCAGCAGTCAGCTGACTTCTGTGTCCCAAATGCCACCCTATTCCCTATATAGTGTTACGACTATAGACCAGAGCCCTATGGAATCCTATATAGTGGTACTACTTTAGACCAGAGCCCTAATTCCCTATATAGTGCACTACTATAGATCAGAGCCCTATTCCCTATATAGTGGTACTACTATAGACCAGAGCCCTATTCCCTATATAGTGGTACTATTTTAGACCAGAGCCCTATTCCCTATATAGTGCACTACATTAAACCAGAACCCTATGGCACCCTATTCCCTATATAGTGCACTACTTTAGACCAGGGCCATTAGGGACAGGCACATCCACTGCTACCATGAATCCTTATTCCCTCTGGGATCCCACTTCTGTGTTAACGACATACTCAAACTACAGGCCGGTGTCCCAAATTGCACCTCATTCCCTATAAAGTGCCCTACATTTAAACCAGAGCCTGATAGGCCCATTTGGGATGAAGCCATCCTGTTAATTTTCTTAGAAGTCACATGCCCCTCAGCTCTGCACCCCCCCCGTGAAGACAGCATCACAACGGCTGTATATCATACAAATGTTCCAGAATAAATACAATTTAAGAAATGGAGCTGTAAAAAACCCTCTCCATTCCCCGAGAGCCTGCCAGCTATGAGAGACTGTTACAGAGCAGGAGAGCTGTGTGGGGGCGGAAGCACTTGGAACCCTTTGGAAGAGTGTGAGACAAGTGAACATGGACCCTTTGCTCCGCTGAGACGAAGGAAGATTGAGAAAGAGAAGAGGACACCGGTAGTTTATGGGTAGTTTGCTGCCTGCATGGGTGGTAGAGAGGCAAGGGACACGGGCAGGGAGACAGACAGGGAGACAGACAGGCAGGGAGACAGACAGGCAGGGAGACAGGCAGGGAGACAGACAGACAGGGAGACAGACAGGCAGGGAGACAGACAGGCAGGGAGACAGACAGGCAGGGAGACAGACAGGCAGGGAGACAGACAGGCAGGCGGGCAGGGAGGGAGACAGGCAGGGAGACAGGCAGGGAGGGAGACAGAAAGGCAGGGAGACAGGCCTTTCCCTCGATCCTGACTAGTCTCCCAGTCCCTGCTGCTGAAAAACATCCCCACAGCATGATGCTGCCACCACCATGCTTCACTGTAGGGATGGTGCCAGGTTTCTTCCAGATGTGATGCTTGGCATTCAGCCCAAATGGTTCAATCCTGGTTTCATCAGACCAGAGAATCTTGTTTGTCATGGTCCGGGAGTACTTTAGGTGCCTTTTGGCAAACTCCAAGAGGACTGTCATGTGCCTTTTACTGGGGAGTTGCTTCCGTCTGTCCACTCTACCATAAAAGCCTGATTGGTGCTGCGGAAATGGTTGTCCTTCTGGAAGGTTCCCCCATCTCCACAGAGGAACTCTGGAGCTCTGTCAAAGTGACCATCAGGTTCTTGGTCACCTGCCTGACCAAGGCCCTTCTCACCCGATTGCTCAGTTTGGCCAGGCGGCCAGCTCTAGGAAGAGTCTTGGTGGTTCCACACTTCTTCCATTTAAGAATGATGGAGGCCACTGTGTTCTTGGGGACCTTCAATGCTGCCGAATGATGGAGGCCACTGTGTTCTTGGGGACCTTCAATGCTGCAGAATGATGGAGGCCACTGTGTTCTTGGGGACCTTCAATGCTGCAGACATGTGTTGCTACCCTTCCCCAGATCTCTGCCTCGACACAATCCTGTCTCGGAGCTCAACAGAAAATTCCTTCCACCTCATGGCTTGGTTTTTGCTCTGACATGCACTGTCAGCTGTGGGACCTTATATAGACAGGTGTGTGCCTTTCCAAATCATGTCCAATCAATTGAATTTACCACAGGTGGACTCCAATCAAGTTGTAGAAACATCTCAGGGATGATCAATAGAAAAAGGAAGCACCTGAGATCAATTAGGAGTCTCATAACAAAGGATCTGAATATTTATGGAAATAAGGTATTTCTGTTTTGGTGGTCTACACATACTGAGACAGAGAGGTGCTGTTTCACTGTCCAGACAGCATCCGATACATGGTCTACACATACTGAGACAGCATCAGATACATGGTCTACACATACTGAGACAGCATCAGATACATGGTCTACACATACTGAGACAGCATCAGATACATGGTCTACACATACTGAGACAGCATCAGATACATGGTTTACACATACTGAGACAGAGAGGTGCTGTTTCACTGTCCAGACAGCATCAGATACATGGTCTACACATACTGAGACAGCATCAGATACATGGTCTTCACATACTGAGACAGAGAGGTGCTGTTTCACTGTCCAGACAGCATTAGATACATGGTCTACACATACTGAGACAGCATCAGATACATGGTCTACACACACTGAGACAGCATCAGATACATGGTCTACACATACTGAGACAGCATCAGATACATGGTCTACACATACTGAGACAGCATCAGATACATGGTCCACACATACTGAGACAGAGAGGATGCTGTTTCACTGTCCAGACAGCCACTCAGATTGGCCTCTGCATGGGGCATCCAAATCACTGACTCCGCCCCCTGAGACAGAATATCTGATGAATGAATTCAGGCATAATACTTGGGGGCTGCATTAAAGTGAATATGATGACATTCTGCTGGGGGGGGGCTGCATTAAAGTGAATATGATGACATTTACTGGGGGGCTGCATTTAAGTGAATATGATGACATTTACTCTGCATGAAAGTGAATATGATGACATTTACTGGGGGGCTGCATTAAAGTGAATATGATGACATTCTCTGGGGGGCTGCATTAAAGTGAATATGATGGCATTCTCTGGGGGGGGGCTGCATTAAAGTGAATATGATGGCATTCTCTGGGGGGGGGCTGCATTAAAGTGAATATGATGGCATTTACTGGGGGGGCTGCATTAAAGTGAATATGATGGCATTCTCTGGGGGGCTGCATTAAAGTGAATATGATGACATTCTCTGGGGGGGGGCTGCATTAAAGTGAATATGATGGCATTCTCTGGGGGGGCTGCATTAAAGTGAATATGATGACATTCTCTGGGGGGGGGCTGCATTAAAGTGAATATGATGACATTCTCTGGGGGGCTGCATTAAAGTGAATATGATGACATTTACTGGGGGGGCATTAAAGTGAATATGATGACATTTACTGGGGGGCTGCATTAAAGTGAATATGATGACATTTACTGGGGGGGGGCTGCATTAAAGTGAATATGATGACATTCTCTGGGGGGGGGGGGGGCTGCATTAAAGTGAATATGATGGCATTCTCTGGGGGGGGGGGCTGCATTAAAGTGAATATGATGACATTCTCTGGGGGGGGGGCTGCATTAAAGTGAATATGATGACATTCTCTGGGGGGGCTGCATTAAAGTGAATATGATGACATTTACTGGGGGGGCTGCATTAAAGTGAATATGATGACATTTACTGGGGGGGCTGCATTAAAGTGAATATGATGACATTTACTGGGGGGGGCTGCATTAAAGTGAATATGATGACATTCTCTGGGATGGGGGGGGGGCTGCATTAAAGTGAATATGATGGCATTCTCTGGGGGGGCTGCATTAAAGTGAATATGATGGCATTCTCTGGGGGGCTGCATTAAAGTGAATATGATGGCATTCTCTGGGGGGGGTGCATTAAAGTGAATATGATGACATTCTCTGGGGGGGGGGGGGCTGCATTAAAGTGAATATGATGGCATTCTCTGGGGGGGGCTGCATTAAAGTGAATATGATGGCATTCTCTGGGGGGCTGCATTAAAGTGAATATGATGACATTCTCTGGGGGGGGCTGCATTAAAGTGAATATGATGACATTTACTGGGGGGGCTGCATTAAAGTGAATATGATGACATTCTCTGGGGGGCTGCATTAAAGTGAATATGATGACATTCTCTGGGGGGGGGGGACTGCATTAAAGTGAATATGATGACATTCTCTGGGGGGGGCTGCATTAAAGTGAATATGATGGCATTCTCTGGGGGGGCTGCATTAAAGTGAATATGATGGCATTCTCTGGGGGGGGGGGGCTGCATTAAAGTGAATATGATGGCATTCTCTGGGGGGCTGCATTAAAGTGAATATGATGGCATTCTCTGGGGGGGCTGCATTAAAGTGAATATGATGGCATTCTCTGGGGGGGCTGCATTAAAGTGAATATGATGGCATTCTCTGGGGGGGGGCTGCATTAAAGTGAATATGATGGCATTCTCTGGGGGGCTGCATTAAAGTGAATATGATGGCATTCTCTGGGGGCTGCATTAAAGTGAATATGATGACATTCTCTGGGGGGGCTGCATTAAAGTGAATATGATGGCATTCTCTGGGGGGGCTGCATTAAAGTGAATATGATGACATTCTCTGGGGGCTGCATTAAAGTGAATATGATGGCATTTACTGGGGGGGGGCTGCATTAAAGTGAATATGATGGCATTCTCTGGGGGGGGCTGCATTAAAGTGAATATGATGGCATTCTCTGGGGGGGCTGCATTAAAGTGAATATGATGGCATTCTCTGGGGGGGCTGCATTAAAGTGAATATGATGACATTCTCTGGGGGGCATTAAAGGATGGCTGCATTAAAGTGAATATGATGGCATTCTCTGGGGGGGGGGGACTGCATTAAAGTGAATATGATGGCATTCTCTGGGGGGGCTGCATTAAAGTGAATATGATGGCATTCTCTGGGGGGGGCTGCATTAAAGTGAATATGATGACATTTACTGACATTAAAGTGAATATGATGACATTTACTGGGGGCTGCATTAAAGTGAATATGATGGCATTCTCTGGGGGCTGCATTAAAGTGAATATGATGGCATTCTCTGGGGGGCTGCATTAAAGTGAATATGATGGCATTCTCTGGGGGCTGCATTAAAGTGAATATGATGACATTCTCTGGGGGGGGACTGCATTAAAGTGAATATGATGGCATTCTCTGGGGGGCTGCATTAAAGTGAATATGATGACATTTACTGGGGGGGCTGCATTAAAGTGAATATGATGACATTCTCTGGGGGGGCATTAAAGTGAATATGATGACATTCTCTGGGGGGAGCTGCATTAAAGTGAATATGATGACATTCTCTGGGGGGGGGGCTGCATTAAAGTGAATATGATGGCATTCTCTGGGGGGGGGGCTGCATTAAAGTGAATATGATGGCATTCTCTGGGGGGCTGCATTAAAGTGAATATGATGACATTCTCTGGGGGGGAGGGCTGCATTAAAGTGAATATGATGGCATTCTCTGGGGGGGCTGCATTAAAGTGAATATGATGACATTTACTGGGGAGGCTGCATTAAAGTGAATATGATGACATTCTCTGGGGGCTGCATTAAAGTGAATATGATGGCATTCTCTGGGGGGCTGCATTAAAGTGAATATGATGGCATTCTCTGGGGGGGGCTGCATTAAAGTGAATATGATGGCATTCTCTGGGGGGGGGCTGCATTAAAGTGAATATGATGGCATTCTCTGGGGGGGCTGCATTAAAGTGAATATGATGGCATTCTCTGGGGGGCTGCATTAAAGTGAATATGATGGCATTCTCTGGGGGGGGGTGCATTAAAGTGAATATGATGACATTCTCTGGGGGGGGGGGCTGCATTAAAGTGAATATGATGACATTCTCTGGGGGGCTGCATTAAAGTGAATATGATGGCATTCTCTGGGGGGCTGCATTAAAGTGAATATGATGGCATTCTCTGGGGGGCTGCATTAAAGTGAATATGATGACATTCTCTGGGGGGGCTGCATTAAAGTGAATATGATGACATTCTCTGGGGGGGGGGGCTGCATTAAAGTGAATATGATGGCATTCTCTGGGGGGCTGCATTAAAGTGAATATGATGGCATTCTCTGGGGGGCTGCATTAAAGTGAATATGATGACATTCTCTGGGGGGGGGGGGGCTGCATTAAAGTGAATATGATGGCATTCTCTGGGGGGGCTGCATTAAAGTGAATATGATGGCATTCTCTGGAGGGGGGAGCTGCATTAAAGTGAATATGATGGCATTCTCTGGGGGCTGCATTAAAGTGAATATGATGACATTCTCTGGGGGGGGGGGCTGCATTAAAGTGAATATGATGACATTCTCTGGGGGGGGGGCTGCATTAAAGTGAATATGATGGCATTCTCTGGGGGGGGGCTGCATTAAAGTGAATATGATGGCATTCTCTGGGGGGGCTGCATTAAAGTGAATATGATGGCATTCTCTGGGGGGGGGGCTGCATTAAAGTGAATATGATGGCATTCTCTGGGGGGGGGGCTGCATTAAAGTGAATATGATGGCATTCTCTGGGGGGGGCTGCATTAAAGTGAATATGATGACATTCTCTGGGGGCTGCATTAAAGTGAATATGATGACATTCTCTGGGGGGGGAGGCTGCATTAAAGTGAATATGATGACATTCTCTGGGGGGGCTGCATTAAAGTGAATATGATGGCATTCTCTGGGGGGGCTGCATTAAAGTGAATATGATGGCATTCTCTGGGGGGGGCTGCATTAAAGTGAATATGATGGCTTTCTCTGGGGGGGCTGCATTAAAGTGAATATGATGGCATTCTCTGGGGGGGGCTGCATTAAAGTGAATATGATGGCATTCTCTGGGGGGGGGCTGCATTAAAGTGAATATGATGACATTCTCTGGGGGGCTGCATTAAAGTGAATATGATGACATTCTCTGGGGGGGCTGCATTAAAGTGAATATGATGGCATTCTCTGGGGGGGCTGCATTAAAGTGAATATGATGACATTCTCTGGGGGGGGGCTGCATTAAAGTGAATATGATGACATTCTCTGGGGGGGCTGCATTAAAGTGAATATGATGACATTCTCTGGGGGGGGCTGCATTAAAGTGAATATGATGACATTCTCTGGGGGGGGGCTGCATTAAAGTGAATATGATGACATTCTCTGGGGGGGCATTAAAGTGAATATGATGACATTCTACTGGGGGGCTGCATTAAAGTGAATATGATGACATTCTCTGGGGGGGGGCTGCATTAAAGTGAATATGATGACATTCTATGGGGGGGCTGCATTAAAGTGAATATGATGACATTCTCTGGGGGGCTGCATTAAAGTGAATATGATGACATTTACTGGGGGGGGCTGCATTAAAGTGAATATGATGACATTTACTGGGGGGGGGCTGCATTAAAGTGAATATGATGACATTTACTGGGGGCATTAAAGTGAATATGATGACATTTAAAGTGAATATGATGACATTTACTGGGGGGGCTGCATTAAAGTGAATATGATGACATTTACTGGGGGGGGGCTGCATTAAAGTGAATATGATGACATTTACTGGGGGAATATGATGACATTTACTGGGGGCTGCATTAAAGTGAATATGATGACATTTACTGGGGGGGGCTGCATTAAAGTGAATATGATGACATTTACTGGGGGGGGCTGCATTAAAGTGAATATGATGACATTTACTGGGGGGGGCTGCATTAAAGTGAATATGATGACATTTACTGGGGGGGGCTGCATTAAAGTGAATATGATGACATTTACTGGGGGGCTGCATTAAAGTGAATATGATGACATTTACTGGGGGGGCTGCATTAAAGTGAATATGATGACATTTACTGGGGGGCTGCATTAAAGTGAATATGATGACATTTACTGGGGGGGGCTGCATTAAAGTGAATATGATGACATTTACTGGGGGGGGGGCTGCATTAAAGTGAATATGATGACATTTACTGGGGGGGGCTGCATTAAAGTGAATATGATGACATTTACTGGGGGGCTGCATTAAAGTGAATATGATGACATTTACTGGGGGAGGGGGCTGCATTAAAGTGAATATGATGACATTTACTGGGGGAGGGGGGGCTGCATTAAAGTGAATATGATGACATTTACTGGGGGGGGGCTGCATTAAAGTGAATATGATGACATTTACTGGGGGGTGAATATGATGACATTTACTGGGGGCTGCATTAAAGTGAATATGATGACATTTACTGGGGGGGGGGGCTGCATTAAAGTGAATATGATGACATTTACTGGGGGGCTGCATTAAAGTGAATATGATGACATTCTCTGGGGGGCTGCATTAAAGTGAATATGATGACATTCTCTGGGGGGCTGCATTAAAGTGAATATGATGATTCTCTGGGGGGGGCTGCATTAAAGTGAATATGATGACATTCTCTGGGGGGGCTACATTAAAGTGAATATGATGACATTCTCTGGGGGGGCTGCATTAAAGTGAATATGATGACATTCTCTGGGGGGGCTGCATTAAAGTGAATATGATGACATTCTCTGGGGGGGGCTGCATTAAAGTGAATATGATGACATTTACTGGGGGGCTGCATTAAAGTGAATATGATGACATTTACTGGGGGGGCTGCATTAAAGTGAATATGATGACATTTACTGGGGGGGCTGCATTAAAGTGAATATGATGACATTTACTGGGGGGGCTGCATTAAAGTGAATATGATGACATTCTCTGGGGGGGGGCTGCATTAAAGTGAATATGATGACATTTACTGGGGGGGGCTGCATTAAAGTGAATATGATGACATTTACTGGGGGGGCTGCATTAAAGTGAATATGATGACATTTACTGGGGGGCTGCATTAAAGTGAATATGATGACATTTACTGGGGGGGGCTGCATTAAAGTGAATATGATGACATTTACTGGGGGGGGGGGCTGCATTAAAGTGAATATGATGACATTTACTGGGGGGCTGCATTAAAGTGAATATGATGACATTCTCTGGGGGGCTGCATTAAAGTGAATATGATGACATTTACTGGGGGGGCTGCATTAAAGTGAATATGATGACATTTACTGGGGGGGCTGCATTAAAGTGAATATGATGACATTTACTGGGGGGGGCTGCATTAAAGTGAATATGATGACATTCTCTGGGGGGGCTGCATTAAAGTGAATATGATGACATTCTCTGAGGGGGGGGCTGCATTAAAGTGAATATGATGACATTTACTGGGGGGAGGCTGCATTAAAGTGAATATGATGACATTTACTGGGGGGGGGCTGCATTAAAGTGAATATGATGACATTTACTGGGGGGCTGCATTAAAGTGAATATGATGACATTCTCTGGGGGGGGGCTGCATTAAAGTGAATATGATGACATTTACTGGGGGGCTGCATTAAAGTGAATATGATGACATTTACTGGGGGGCTGCATTAAAGTGAATATGATGACATTTACTGGGGGGGCTGCATTAAAGTGAATATGATGACATTTACTGGGGGGGGGGGGGAGGCTGCATTAAAGTGAATATGATGACATTTACTGGGGGCTGCATTAAAGTGAATATGATGACATTTACTGGGGGAGGCTGCATTAAAGTGAATATGATGACATTCTCTGGGGGGCTGCATTAAAGTGAATATGATGACATTTACTGGGGGGGATGGCTGCATTAAAGTGAATATGATGACATTTACTGGGGGGGGCTGCATTAAAGTGAATATGATGACATTTACTGGGGGGGGCTGCATTAAAGTGAATATGATGACATTTACTGGGGGGAGGGGGGCTGCATTAAAGTGAATATGATGACATTCTCTGGGGGCTGCATTAAAGTGAATATGATGACATTCTCTGGGGGGGGCTGCATTAAAGTGAATATGATGACATTTACTGGGGGGGCTGCATTAAAGTGAATATGATGACATTCTCTGGGGGGGGGGGGCTGCATTAAAGTGAATATGATGACATTTACTGGGGGGGGCTGCATTAAAGTGAATATGATGACATTCTCTGGGGGGGGGCTGCATTAAAGTGAATATGATGACATTTACTGGGGGGGCTGCATTAAAGTGAATATGATGACATTTACTGGGGGGGCTGCATTAAAGTGAATATGATGACATTTACTGGGGGGGCTGCATTAAAGTGAATATGATGACATTCTCTGGGGGGCATTAAAGTGAATATGATGACATTTACTGGGGGGGCTGCATTAAAGTGAATATGATGACATTTACTGGGGGGGGGCTGCATTAAAGTGAATATGATGACATTTACTGGGGGGGCTGCATTAAAGTGAATATGATGACATTTACTGGGGGCTGCATTAAAGTGAATATGATGACAATCTCTGGGGGGGCTGCATTAAAGTGAATATGATGACATTTACTGGGGGCTACATTAAAGTGAATATGATGACATTTACTGGGGGGGGCTGCATTAAAGTGAATATGATGACATTTACTGGGGGGGCTGCATTAAAGTGAATATGATGACATTTACTGGGGGAGGCTGCATTAAAGTGAATATGATGACATTCTCTGGGGGGGGGAGGCTGCATTAAAGTGAATATGATGACATTTACTGGGGGGGGCTGCATTAAAGTGAATATGATGACATTTACTGGGGGGGGGCTGCATTAAAGTGAATATGATGACATTTACTGGGGGGGGGAGGCTGCATTAAAGTGAATATGATGACATTTACTGGGGGCTGCATTAAAGTGAATATGATGACATTTACTGGGGGGCTGCATTAATGTGAATATGATGACATTTACTGGGGGGAGGCTGCATTAAAGTGAATATGATGACATTCTCTGGGGGGGGGAGGCTGCATTAAAGTGAATATGATGACATTTACTGGGGGGCTGCATTAAAGTGAATATGATGACATTTACTGGGGGGGCTGCATTAATGTGAATATGATGACATTTACTGGGGGAGGCTGCATTAAAGTGAATATGATGACATTCTCTGGGGGGAGGCTGCATTAAAGTGAATATGATGACATTTACTGGGGGGGGCTGCATTAAAGTGAATATGATGACATTTACTGGGGGAGGCTGCATTAAAGTGAATATGATGACATTCTCTGGGGGGGGGCTGCATTAAAGTGAATATGATGACATTTACTGGGGGGGGGGCTGCATTAAAGTGAATATGATGACATTCTCTGGGGGGGGGGGAGGCTGCATTAAAGTGAATATGATGACATTTACTGCCGAGGCGATGTAATTCCAGGAGCCAAATGGGATCAAATGGTGGAGAGGAGTGGAGCTGGACAGAGTGGAGGCAGGCTGGATGAGTCTGTGTTTATTGTGTGTAAAACCTGCCATCTAGTGGACAAGTCCGGTAAAGGGCAGTATTTTGACTGATTCAAATAACGAGTTTTACAGTTTGAGAATATGATTTAAGACTATTGGGTGTTATAGTTAAAGAGGGTTCAATGACATCACAAAGATATCAGATATTGATTCAATAACAATGACTCATCATCATTTCTGTACAGCACTTTGAGATATCAGCTGATGTACGAAGGGCTTTGAAAATACATTTGATTTGATTTGTTCTATCTAGATAGCGGGTCAATGATCAGGTTTCTTGGTCTCAGCATGACCTTCCTGTTGAAACAAAGGTTTAAAGAAAATGAAACCGACTAAATAAATTATCAGTTACTGTAAAACAGAGGATTGTTTTCAAGGACTGAACTAAACTAGTTAGTCCTCTGGGCCCTTGGTTAATAGTAGTGCACTATGTAGAAGACAGTGTGTCATTTAGACCTCTGGGCCCTTGGTTAATAGTAGTGCACTATGTAGAAGACAGTGTGTCATTTAGACCTCTGGGCCCTTGGTTAATAGTAGTGCACTATGTAGAAGACAGTGTGTCATTTAGACCTCTGGCCCTTGGTTAATAGTAGTGCACTATGTAGAAGACAGTGTGTCATTTAGACCTCTGGGCCCTTGGTTAATAGTAGTGCACTATGTAGAAGACAGTGTGTAATTTGGGACACACACATTCCTGGCAGTAGATCTGGGTCACATCTCTACATACTGTACCAGATGAGATGCACAGCACCACACAGCACCACACCACACAGCACGACACAGCACCACACAGCACCACACCACACAGCACCACACAGCACCACAACACACAGCACCACACCACACAGCACCACACAGCACCACACCACACAGCACCACACAGCACCACACCACACAGCACCACACCACACAGCACCACACAGCACCACACAGCACCACACAGCACCACACAGCACAGCACCACACCACACAGCACCACACAGCACCACACCACACAGCACCACACACCACACAGCACCACACAGCACCACACAGCACCACACAGCACCACACAGCACCACACCACACAGCACCACACCACACAGCACCACACAGCACCACACCACACAGCACCACACAGCACCACACCACACAGCACCACACAGCACCACACAGCACCACACAGCACCACACAGCACCACACCACACAGCACCACACCACACAGCACCACACCACACAGCACCACACAGCACCACACAGCACCACACAGCACCACACAGCACCACACCACACAGCACCACACAGCACCACACAGCACCACACAGCACCACACCACACAGCACCACACAGCACCACACAGAACCACACAGCACCACACCACACAGCACCACACAGCACCACACAGCACCACACAGCACCACACAGAACCACACAGCACCACACAGAACCACACAGCACCACACAGCACCACACAGCACCACACAGCACCACACCACACAGAACCACACAGCACCACACAGAACCACACAGCACCACACAGAACCACACAGCACCACACAGAACCACACAGCACCACACAGAACCACACAGCGCCACACAGAACCACACAGAACCACACAGAACCACACAGCACCACACAGCACCACACAGCACCACACAGAACCACACAGCACCACACAGAACCACACAGCACCACACAGCACCACACCACACAGCACCACACCACAATAGAGACAGTAGATCTAGTAGATCTAGCTGGTCTGTCATATTATAATAGAGACAGTAGATCTAACAGGTCTGTCATATTATAATAGAGACAGTAGATCTAACAGGTCTGTCATAATATAATAGAGACAGTATATTGAGCTGGTCTGTCATAATACAATAGAGACAGTAGATCTAGCTGGTCTGTCATAATATAATAGAGACAGTAGATCTAGCTGGTCTGTCATATTATAATAGAGACAGTAGATCTAACAGGTCTGTCATATTATAATAGAGACAGTAGATCTAGCTGGTCTGTCATAATATAATAGAGACAGTAGATCTAGCTGGTCTGTCATATTATAATAGAGACAGTAGATCTAACAGGTCTGTCATATTATAATAGAGACAGTAGATCTAGCTGGTCTGTCATAATATAATAGAGACAGTAGATCTAGCTGGTCTGTCATAATATAATAGAGACAGTAGATCTAGCTGGTCTGTCATATTATAATAGAGACAGTAGATCTAACAGGTCTGTCATATTATAATAGAGACAGTAGATCTAGCTGGTCTGTCATATTATAATAGAGACAGTAGATCTAGCTGGTCTGTCATAATATAATAGAGACAGTAGATCTAGCTGGTCTGTCATAATATAATAGAGACAGTAGATCTGGCTGGTCTGTCATATTATAATAGAGACAGTAGATCTAGCTGGTCTGTCACAATATAATAGAGACAGTAGATCTGGCTGGTCTGTCACAATATAATAGAGACAGTAGATCTGGCTGGTCTGTCATAATATAATAGAGATAGTAGATCTAGCTAGTCTGTCACAATATAATAGAGACAGTAGATCTAGCTGGTCTTTCACAATATGATAGAGACAGTAAATCTGGCTGGTCCGGTTGCATGGGACCACGCAACCGTCATACCGCTCAGGAAGGAGACACGTTCTGTCTCCAAGAGATGAACGTACTTTCGTGCTAAAAGTGCAAATCAATCCCAGAACAGCAAAGGACCTTGTGAAGATGCTGGAGGAAACAGGAACAAAAGTATCTGTATCCACAGTAAAACGAGTCCTATATCAACATTACCTCAAAGGCCACTCAGCAAGGAAGAAGCCACTGCTCCAAAACTGCCATAAAAAATCCAGACTTTGGTTTGTAACTGCACATTGGGACAAAGATCGTACTTTTTGGAGAAATGTCCTCCGGTCTGATGAAACAGAAATATAACTGTTTGGCCATAATGACCATCATTATGATTGGATGAAAAAGGGGGAGGCTTGCAAGCTGAAGAATACCATCCCAACTGTGAAGCACGGGGGTGGCAGCTTCATGTTGTGGGGGTGCTTTGCTGCAGGAGGGACTGGTGCACGTCACAAAATAGATGGCATCATGAGGATGGAAAATTATGTGGATATATTGAAGCAACATCTCAAGACATCAGTCAGGAAGTTAAAGCTTGGTCGCAAATGGGTCTTCCAAATGGACAATGACCCTAAGCATACTTCCAAAGTTGTGGCAAAATGGCTTAAGGACAACAAAGTCAAGGTATTGGAGTGGCCATCACAAAGCCCTGACCTCAATCCTATAGAAACATTTTGGGCAGAACTGAAAAAGCGTGTGCGAGCAAGGAGGCCTACAAACCAGTTACACCAGCTCTGTCAGGAGGAATGGGCCAGAATTCACCCAACTTATTGTGGGAAGCTTGTGGAAGGCAACCCGAAACGTTTGACCCAAGTTATTGTGGGAAGCTTGTGGAAGGCTACCCGAAACGTTTGACCCAAGTTATTGTGGGAAGCTTGTGGAAGGCTACCCGAAACGTTTGACCCAACTTATTGTGGGAAGCTTGTGGAAGGCTACCCGAAACGTTTGACCCAACTTATTGTGGGAAGCTTGTGGAAGGCTACCCCGTTTGACCCAACTTATTGTGGGAAGCTTGTGGAAGGCAACCCTGCTTGACCCAAGTTAAACAATTTAAAGGCGACGCTACCAAATACTAACCGAGTGGCAGACCAGGGGGTTTGGTCAAGACTGTTACACGGATCAGACACGGACAGAGTCGGCTTCCAGGGGGTTTGGTCAAGACTGTTACACGGATCAGACACGGACAGAGTCGGCTTCCAGGGGGTTTGGTCAAGACTGTTACACGGATCAGACACGGACAGAGTCGGCTTCCAGGGGTTTGGTCAAGACTGTTACACGGATCAACACGGACAGAGTGTTAAGACTGTTACACGGATCAGACACGGACAGAGTCGGCTTCCAGGGGTTTGGTCAAGACTTTGCCAGGGACAGAGTCGGCTTCCAGGGGGTTTGGTCAAGACTGTTACACGGATCAGACACGGACAGAGTCGGCTTCCAGGGGGTTTATTTCAATAATAAATCAACACGATAGGACAGGTCCTATGAGACCCTCTCCGGGACACCGTACTTCTGGGCTCCGGTATCTGTATCCTGACGGGCACAAAAACTGAACTCCCTCCTCATACCTCTGCAACCGCCTTCAACTATACGGGAGTCCTTTCCTCCTCCAGTCTCTCTCCTGTGCCCTTCTGGGAGCTTTATGGGCCTTGTACAGCTGGTGAGCAATCAGCCCCAATTCGTCCTGGCCGGAGAGCCCGTCGAGACCTGGCACGTCCAGCAGAGGGAGCCAGACTCCGTCTGTCAACAGGCCTCGACGAGTCTCCCCCTGGTGGCCGACCTGCTGTACGCCACGGCCATGATATATGATAATAATAATAGATGGCATCATGAGGAAGCCTCGACGAGTCTCCCCCTGGTGGCCGACCTGCTGTACGCCACGGCCATGATATATGATAATAATAATAGATGGCATCATGAGGAAGCCTCGACGAGTCTCCCCCTGGTGGCCGACCTGCTGTACGCCACGGCCATGATATATGATAATAATAATAGATGGCATCATGAGGAAGCCTCGACGAGTCTCCCCCTGGTGGCCGACCTGCTGTACGCCACAGTACGTAAACTTCTGACCCACTGGGAATGTGATGAAAGAAATAAAAGCTGAAATAAATAATTCTCTCTACTAGTATTCTGACATTTCACATTCTTAAAATGAAGTGGTGATCCTAACTGACCTAAGACAGGGATTAAATGTCAGGAATTGTGAAAAACTGAGTTTAAATGTATTTGGCTAAGGTGTATGTAAACTACAGACTTCAACTGTATATGCTGAGACCTATATGCTGTAGGAGAGACTGTCCACCCCTACAGTAGATAGATCTTATTGTCCTGTTAGTGAGAGACTGTCCACTGTCCTGTTAGTGAGAGACTGTCCACTGTCCTGTTAGTGAGAGACTGTCTACTGTCCTGTTAGTGAGAGACTGTCCACTGTCCTGTTAGTGAGAGACTGTCCACCCCTACAGTAGATAGATCTTATTGTCCTGTTAGTGAGAGACTGTCCACTGTCCTGTTAGTGGGAGACTGTCCACTGTCCTGTTAGTGAGAGACTGTCCACTGTCCTGTTAGTGAGAGACTGTCCACTGTCCTGTTAGTGAGAGACTATCCACTGTCCTGTTAGTGAGAGACTGTCCACTGTCCTGTTAGTGAGAGACTGTCCACTGTCCTGTTAGTGAGAGACTGTCTACTGTCCTGTTAGTGAGAGACTGTCCACTGTCCTGTTAGTGAGAGACTGTCCACCCCTACAGTAGATAGATCTTATTGTCCTGTTAGTGAGAGACTGTCCACTGTCCTGTTAGTGGGAGACTGTCCACTGTCCTGTTAGTGAGAGACTGTCCACTGTCCTGTTAGTGAGAGACTGTCCACTGTCCTGTTAGTGAGAGACTATCCACTGTCCTGTTAGTGAGAGACTGTCCACTGTCCTGTTAGTGAGAGACTGTCCACTGTCCTGTTAGTGAGAGACTGTCTACTGTCCTGTTAGTGAGAGACTGTCCACCCCTACAGTAGATAGATCTTATTGTCCTGTTAGTGAGAGACTGTCCACTGTCCTGTTAGTGAGAGACTGTCCACTGTCCTGTTAGTGAGAGACTGTCCACTGTCCTGTTAGTGAGAGACTGTTCACTTTCCTGTTAGTGTGAGACTGTCCACTGTCCTGTTAGTGAGAGACTGTCCACTGTCCTGTTAGTGAGAGACTGTCCACTGTCCTGTTAGTGTGAGACTGCCCACTGTCCTGTTAGTGAGAGACTGTCCACTGTCCTGTTAGTGAGAGACTGTCCACTGTCCTGTTAGTGAGAGACTGTCCACTGTCCTGTTAGTGAGAGACTGTCCACCCCTACAGTAGATAGATCTTATTGTCCTGTTAGTGAGAGACTGTCCACTGTCCTGTTAGTGAGAGACTGCCCACTGTCCTGTTAGTGAGAGACTGTCCACTGTCCTGTTAGTGAGAGACTGTCCACCCCTACAGTAGATAGATCTTATTGTCCTGTTAGTGAGAGACTGTCCACTGTCCTGTTAGTGAGAGACTGTCTACTGTCCTGTTAGTGAGAGACTGTCCACTGTCCTGTTAGTGAGAGACTGTCCACTGTCCTGTTAGTGAGAGACTGTCTACTGTCCTGTTAGTGAGAGACTGTCCACTGTCCTGTTAGTGAGAGACTGTCCACTGTCCTGTTAGTGAGAGACTGTCCACTGTCCTGTTAGTGAGAGACTGTCCACTGTCCTGTTAGTGAGAGACTGCCCACTGTCCTGTTAGTGAGAGACTGTCCACTGTCCTGTTAGTGAGAGACTGTCCACCCTTACAGTAGATAGATCTTATTGTCCTGTTAGTGAGAGACTGTCCACTGTCCTGTTAGTGAGAGACTGTCTACTGTCCTGTTAGTGAGAAACTGTCCACTGTCCTGTTAGTGAGAGACTGTCCACTGTCCTGTTAGTGAGAGACTGTCTACTGTCCTGTTAGTGAGAGACTGTCCACTGTCCTGTTAGTGAGAGGCTGTCCACTGTCCTGTTAGTGAGAGACTGTCCACTGTCCTGTTAGTGAGAGACTGTCCACTGTCCTGTTAGTGAGAGACTGTCCACTGTCCTGTTAGTGAGAGACTGTCCACTGTCCTGTTAGTGAGAGACTGTCCACTGTCCTGTTAGTGAGAGACTGTCCACTGTCCTGTTAGTGAGAGACTGTCTACTGTCCTGTTAGTGAGAAACTGTCCACTGTCCTGTTAGTGAGAGACTGTCCACTGTCCTGTTAGTGAGAGACTGTCTACTGTCCTGTTAGTGAGAGACTGTCCACTGTCCTGTTAGTGAGAGGCTGTCCACTGTCCTGTTAGTGAGAGACTGTCCACTGTCCTGTTAGTGAGAGACTGTCCACTGTCCTGTTAGTGAGAGACTGTCCACTGTCCTGTTAGTGAGAGACTGTCCACTGTCCTGTTAGTGAGAGACTGTCCACTGTCCTGTTAGTGAGAGACTGTCCACTGTCCTGTTAGTGAGAGACTGTCTACTGTCCTGTTAGTGAGAGACTGTCCACTGTCCTGTTAGTGAGAGACTGTCCACTGTCCTGTTAGTGAGAGACTGTCCACTGTCCTGTTAGTGAGAGACTGTCCACCCCTACAGTAGATAGATCTTATTGTCCTGTTAGTGAGAGACTGTCCACTGTCCTGTTAGTGAGAGACTGCCCACTGTCCTGTTAGTGAGAGACTGTCCACTGTCCTGTTAGTGAGAGACTGTCCACCCCTACAGTAGATAGATCTTATTGTCCTGTTAGTGAGAGACTGTCCACTGTCCTGTTAGTGAGAGACTGTCTACTGTCCTGTTAGTGAGAGACTGTCCACTGTCCTGTTAGTGAGAGACTGTGCACTGTCCTGTTAGTGAGAGACTGTCCACTGTCCTGTTAGTGAGAGACTGTCCACTGTCCTGTTAGTGAGAGACTGTCTACTGTCCTGTTAGTGAGAAACTGTCCACTGTCCTGTTAGTGAGAGACTGTCCACTGTCCTGTTAGTGAGAGACTGTCTACTGTCCTGTTAGTGAGAGACTGTCCACTGTCCTGTTAGTGAGAGGCTGTCCACTGTCCTGTTAGTGAGAGACTGTCCACTGTCCTGTTAGTGAGAGACTGTCCACTGTCCTGTTAGTGAGAGACTGTCCACTGTCCTGTTAGTGAGAGACTGTCCACTGTCCTGTTAGTGAGAGACTGTCCACTGTCCTGTTAGTGAGAGACTGTCCACTGTCCTGTTAGTGAGAGACTGTCTACTGTCCTGTTAGTGAGAGACTGTCCACTGTCCTGTTAGTGAGAGACTGTCCACTGTCCTGTTAGTGAGAGACTGTCCACTGTCCTGTTAGTGAGAGACTGTCCACCCCTACAGTAGATAGATCTTATTGTCCTGTTAGTGAGAGACTGTCCACTGTCCTGTTAGTGAGAGACTGCCCACTGTCCTGTTAGTGAGAGACTGTCCACTGTCCTGTTAGTGAGAGACTGTCCACCCCTACAGTAGATAGATCTTATTGTCCTGTTAGTGAGAGACTGTCCACTGTCCTGTTAGTGAGAGACTGTCTACTGTCCTGTTAGTGAGAGACTGTCCACTGTCCTGTTAGTGAGAGACTGTCCACTGTCCTGTTAGTGAGAGACTGTCTACTGTCCTGTTAGTGAGAGACTGTCCACTGTCCTGTTAGTGAGAGACTGTCCACTGTCCTGTTAGTGAGAGACTGTCCACTGTCCTGTTAGTGAGAGACTGTCCACTGTCCTGTTAGTGAGAGACTGCCCACTGTCCTGTTAGTGAGAGACTGTCCACTGTCCTGTTAGTGAGAGACTGTCCACCCTTACAGTAGATAGATCTTATTGTCCTGTTAGTGAGAGACTGTCCACTGTCCTGTTAGTGAGAGACTGTCTACTGTCCTGTTAGTGAGAAACTGTCCACTGTCCTGTTAGTGAGAGACTGTCCACTGTCCTGTTAGTGAGAGACTGTCTACTGTCCTGTTAGTGAGAGACTGTCCACTGTCCTGTTAGTGAGAGGCTGTCCACTGTCCTGTTAGTGAGAGACTGTCCACTGTCCTGTTAGTGAGAGACTGTCCACTGTCCTGTTAGTGAGAGACTGTCCACTGTCCTGTTAGTGAGAGACTGTCCACTGTCCTGTTAGTGAGAGACTGTCCACTGTCCTGTTAGTGAGAGACTGTCCACTGTCCTGTTAGTGAGAGACTGTCTACTGTCCTGTTAGTGAGAGACTGTCCACTGTCCTGTTAGTGAGAGACTGTCCACTGTCCTGTTAGTGAGAGACTGTCCACTGTCCTGTTAGTGAGAGACTGTCCACTGTCCTGTTAGTGAGAGACTGTCCACTGTCCTGTTAGTGAGAGACTGTCCACCCCTACAGTAGATAGATCTTATTGTCCTGTTAGTGAGAGACTGTCCACTGTCCTGTTAGTGAGAGACTGTCCACTGTCCTGTTAGTGAGAGACTGTCCACTGTCCTGTTAGTGAGAGACTGTCCACTGTCCTGTTAGTGAGAGACTGTCCACTGTCCTGTTAGTGAGAGACTGTCCACTGTCCTGTTAGTGAGAGACTGTCTACTGTCCTGTTAGTGAGAGACTGTCCACTGTCCTGTTAGTGAGAGACTGTCCACTGTCCTGTTAGTGAGAGACTGTCCACTGTCCTGTTAGTGAGAGACTGTCCACTGTCCTGTTAGTGAGAGACTGTCCACTGTCCTGTTAGTGAGAGACTGTCCACCCCTACAGTAGATAGATCTTATTGTCCTGTTAGTGAGAGACTGTCCACTGTCCTGTTAGTGAGAGACTGTCCACTGTCCTGTTAGTGAGAGACTGTCCACTGTCCACTGTCCTAGTGAGAGACTGTCCACTGTCCTGTTAGTGAGAGACTGTCCACTGTCCTGTTAGTGAGACTGACTGTCCACTGTCCTGTTAGTGAGAGACTGTCCACTGTCCTGTTAGTGAGAGACTGTCCACTGTCCTGTTAGTGAGAGACTGTCCACTGTCTTATTGTCCTGTTAGTGAGAGACTGTCCACTGTCCTGTTAGTGAGAGACTGTCCACTGTCCTGTTAGTGAGAGACTGTCCACTGTCCTGTTAGTGAGAGACTGTCCACTGTCCTGAGACTAGTGAGAGACTGTCCACTGTCCTGTTAGTGAGAGACTGTCCACTGTCCTGTTAGTGAGAGACTGTCCACTGTCCTGTTAGTGAGAGACTGTCCACTGTCCTGTTAGTGAGAGACTGTCCACTGTCCTGTTAGTGAGAGACTGTCCACTGTCCTGTTAGTGAGAGACTGTCCACTGTCCTGTTAGTGAGAGACTGTCCACTGTCCTGTTAGTGAGAGACTGTCCACTGTCCTGTTAGTGAGAGACTGTCCACTGTCCTGTTAGTGAGAGACTGTCCACCCCTACAGTGATCCCTGTTAGTGAGAGACTGTCCACTGTCCTGTTAGTGAGAGACTGTCCACTGTCCTGTTAGTGAGAGACTGTCCACTGTCCTGTTAGTGAGAGACTGTCCACTGTCCTGTTAGTGAGAGACTGTCCACTGTCCTGTTAGTGAGAGACTGTCCACTGTCCTGTTAGTGAGAGACTGTCCACTGTCCTGTTAGTGAGAGACTGTCCACTGTCCTGTTAGTGAGAGACTGTCCACTGTCCTGTTAGTGAGAGACTGTCCACCCCTACAGTAGATAGATCTTATTGTCCTGTTAGTGAGAGACTGTCCACTGTCCTGTTAGTGAGAGACTGTCCACTGTCCTGTTAGTGAGAGACTGTCCACTGTCCTGTTAGTGAGAGACTGTCCACTGTCCTGTTAGTGAGAGACTGTCCACTGTCCTGTTAGTGAGAGACTGTCCACTGTCCTGTTAGTGAGAGACTGTCCACTACTGTCCTGTCCTAGTGAGAGACTGTCCACTGTCCTGTTAGTGAGAGACTGTCCACTGTCCTGTTAGTGAGAGACTGTCCACTGTCCTGTTAGTGAGAGACTGTCCACTGTCCTGTTAGTGAGAGACTGTCCACTGTCCTGTTAGTGAGAGACTGTCCACTGTCCTGTTAGTGAGAGACTGTCCACCCCTACAGTAGATAGATCTTATTGTCCTGTTAGTGAGAGACTGTCCACTGTCCTGTTAGTGAGAGACTGTCCACTGTCTTGTTAGTGAGAGACTGTCCACTGTCCTGTTAGTGAGAGACTGTCCACTGTCCTGTTAGTGAGAGACTGTCCACTGTCCTGTTAGTGAGAGACTGTCCACTGTCCTGTTAGTGAGAGACTGTCCACTGTCCTGTTAGTGTGAGACTGCCCACTGTCCTGTTAGTGAGAGACTGTCCACTGTCCTGTTAGTGAGAGACTGTCTACTGTCCTGTTAGTGAGAGACTGTCCACTGTCCTGTTAGTGAGAGACTGTCCACTGTCCTGTTAGTGAGAGACTGTCCACTGTCCTGTTAGTGAGAGACTGTCTACTGTCCTGTTAGTGAGAGACTGTCCACTGTCCTGTTAGTGTGAGACTGCCCACTGTCCTGTTAGTGAGAGACTGTCCACTGTCCTGTTAGTGAGAGACTGTCCACTGTCCTGTTAGTGAGAGACTGTCCACTGTCCTGTTAGTGAGAGACTGTCCACTGTCCTGTTAGTGAGAGACTGTCCACTGTCCTGTTAGTGAGAGACTGTCCACTGTCCTGTTAGTGTGAGACTGCCCACTGTCCTGTTAGTGAGAGACTGTCCACTGTCCTGTTAGTGAGAGACTGTCCACTGTCCTGTTAGTGAGAGACTGTCCACTGTCCTGTTAGTGAGAGACTGTCCACTGTCCTGTTAGTGAGAGACTGTCCACTGTCCTGTTAGTGAGAGACTGTCCACTGTCCTGTTAGTGAGAGACTGTCCACTGTCCTGTTAGTGAGAGACTGTCCACTGTCCTGTTAGTGAGAGACTGTCCACTGTCCTGTTAGTGAGAGACTGTCCACTGTCCTGTTAGTGAGAGACTGTCCACTGTCCTGTTAGTGAGAGACTGTCCACTGTCCTGTTAGTGAGAGACTGTCCACTGTCCTGTTAGTGAGAGACTGTCCACTGTCTTGTTAGTGAGAGACTGTCCACTGTCCTGTTAGTGAGAGACTGTCCACTGTCCTGTTAGTGAGAGACTGTCCACTGTCCTGTTAGTGAGAGACTGTCCACTGTCCTGTTAGTGAGAGACTGTCCACTGTCCTGTTAGTGAGAGACTGTCCACTGTCCTGTTAGTGAGAGACTGTCTACTGTCCTGTTAGTGAGAGACTGTCCACCCCTACAGTAGATAGATCTTATTGTCCTGTTAGTGAGAGACTGTCCACTGTCCTGTTAGTGAGAGACTGTCCACTGTCTTGTTAGTGAGAGACTGTCCACCGCAGGCACTGAGACAAATAACACATTGAGTGTTCTTCCCAAATGGCACCCTATTCCCTATGTAGTGCACTACTTTTTCACCAGGGCCCTGTAAAGTAGTGTAGTATATAAGGATTTGGGTGGCGTTTGGGGAGCAGACGTTGAATGGCCTTCGTATCTCATCATGATATGGAAACAATGGCTCTATTATCACGATGAGCAGAAGGGAAGGTTGCTGTGTGTGTGTGTGTGTGTGTGTGTGTGTGTGTGTGTGTGTGTGTGTGTGTGTGTGTGTGTGTGTGTGTGTGTGTGTGTGTGTGTGTGTGTGTGTGTGTGTGTGTGTGTGTGTGTGTGTGTGTGTGTGTGTGTGTGTGTGTGTGTGTGTGTGTGTGTGTGTGTGTGTGTGTGTGTGTGTGTGTGCTGCAATAGTCTATTTGATCTCAATAGTGTTGTTGTGGGAGTTGTAACAGTCCTAAGTGATATACAGGGGGTCCCCAATGGGTTGCATGGCAGGAGGCTGGGTGTGTGTGTGTGTGTGTGTGTGTGTGTGTGTGGGGGGCAGCTATCTGGTCTGTGTCTCCATTCTCTCCTGCTCTCTCTCTCTTAGTGTACCTCGGCAACACACGTCTGATGTTGAAACAAGCTGATGGTGTGATGTTGTGACGTTTTGGGAGGTTTTTACTTTGCTAAAGTCAACTGGCACGTTATCAAATGTTGCTTCAGAACTGTGGGGTCAAACAACAAGTTTACTGGATAACGGCAAATAACTAATAAAGACAAGATGACACTAACCAAGAAAATAATCCTATATTTGTCCCTGGAGTGGTGTGCTTTCTGTCCTCGCCGTTAGACACAGAAGATAGACTCTGGGCCCTGTGGGCCGTTGTGGCCGAGACAAGGCTCCTTACTCAACCTACAGAAGGTCAGCATAGTGCAGGCCGAGAGGTTAGATAAATCCTGCCTTAGACAGGAGCACTCACTCTGGGCCCTGTGGGCCGTTGTGGCAGGGACAAGGCTCCTTACTCAACCTACAGGAGGTAGAATAAGGGTTGTGATTTGAGACTCAGCTGACGCTGAAGCTGTTCAGAGTTCAGAGTTTAACAGAGGAGCTGCTGGGCTTGTAGAGGAGAACAGCACGCACAAACTCATCCCTCTCTGTCCCTCTCTGTGATGAGACAGGACACAGAGGAGCTGCTGGGCTTGTAGAGGAGAGCAGCACGGACAAACTCATCCCTCTCTGTCCCTCTCGGGGACGAGACAGGACAGAGAGGAGCTGCTGGGCTTGTAGAGGAGAGCAGCACGGACAAACTCATCCCTCTCTGTCCCTCTCGGGGACGAGACAGGACAGAGAGGAGCTGCTGGGCTTGTAGAGGAGAGCAGCACGGACAAACTCATCCCTCATTCTCCCTCTCATCCCTCTCTCTCCCTCTCTGTGATGGTGCGGTCCAAAATCATCTCCAGGCCATCTGGACACAGTGGAGAGGGAGGGCAGGCCATCTGGACACAGTGGAGAGGACAGGCCATCTGGACACAGTGGAGAGAGTCCTTCTGTAGCTCAGTTGGTAGAGCATGGCGCTTGTAACGCCAGGGCAGTGGGTTCGATCCCCGGGACCACCCATACGTAGAATGTATGCACACATGACTGTAAGTCGCTTTGGATAAAAGCGTCTGCTAAATGGCATATATTATTATTATTATAGAGAGGGCAGGCCATCTGGACACAGTGGAGAGAGAGGACAGGCCATCTGGACACAGTGGAGAGGACAGGCCATCTGGACACAGTGGAGAGGACAGGCCATCTGGACACAGTGGAGAGAGAGGGCAGGCCATCTGGACACAGTGGAGAGAGAGGACAGGCCATCTGGACACAGTGGAGAGGACAGGCCATCTGGACACAGTGGAGAGGACAGGCCATCTGGACACAGTGGAGAGGACAGGCCATCTGGACACAGTGGAGAGGACAGGCCATCTGGACACAGTGGAGAGGGCAGGCCATCTGGACACAGTGGAGAGAGAGGGCAGGCCATCTGGACACAGTGGAGAGGACAGGCCATCTGGACACAGTGGAGAGAGAGGACAGGCCATCTGGACACAGTGGAGAGAGAGGGCAGGCCATCTGGACACAGTGGAGAGAGAGGGCAGGCCATCTGGACACAGTGGAGAGAGAGGACAGGCCATCTGGACACAGTGGAGAGGGCAGGCCATCTGGACACAGTGGAGAGAGAGGACAGGCCATCTGGACACAGTGGAGAGGGCAGGCCATCTGGACACAGTGGAGAGAGAGGGCAGGCCATCTGGACACAGTGGAGAGGACAGGCCATCTGGACACAGTGGAGAGAGAGGGCAGGCCATCTGGACACAGTGGAGAGAGAGGACAGGCCATCTGGACACAGTGGAGAGGGCAGGCCATCTGGACACAGTGGAGAGGACAGGCCATCTGGACACAGTGGAGAGGACAGGCCATCTGGACACAGTGGAGAGGGCAGGCCATCTGGACACAGTGGAGAGAGAGGGCAGGCCATCTGGACACAGTGGAGAGAGAGGGCAGGCCATCTGGACACAGTGGAGAGAGAGGGCAGGCCATCTGGACACAGTGGAGAGAGAGGGCAGGCCATCTGGACACAGTGGAGAGAGAGGGCAGGCCATCTGGACACAGTGGAGAGAGAGGGCAGGCCATCTGGACACAGTGGAGAGGGCAGGCCATCTGAACACAGTGGAGAGAGAGGGCAGGCCATCTGGACACAGTGGAGAGAGAGGGCAGGCCATCTGGACACAGTGGAGAGGGCAGGCCATCTGGACACAGTGGAGAGAGAGGGCAGGCCATCTGGACACAGTGGAGAGAGAGGGCAGGCCATCTGGACACAGTGGAGAGGGCAGGCCATCTGGACACAATGCAGGTTTGAGAGAAATGACCTGAATGCATGAATGCAAGGGGCTGATATAGTGCACTAAAATAGATAATAGGGTGCCCTTTGGGATGCTGCTATCTCCTGAGTGTCTTACAGGGCAGTTAGGGTCATGGTTATCCCCTGTTAGAGGGCAGTTAGGGTCATGGTATCCCCTGTTACAGGGCAGTTAGGGTCATGGTTATCCCCTGAGTGTCTTACAGGGCGGTTAGGGTCATGGTTATCCCCTGTTACAGGGCAGTTAGGGTCATGGTTATCTCCTGTTAGAGGGCGGTTAGGGTCATGGTTATCCCCTGTTACAGGGCGGTTAGGGTCATGGTTATCCCCTGTTACAGGGCAGTTAGGGTCATGGTTATCTCCTGTTACAGGGCGGTTAGGGTCATGGTTATCCCCTGAGTTTGTTACAGGGCAGTTAGGGTCATGGTTATCCCCTGTTACAGGGCAGTTAGGGTCATGGTTATCTCCTGTTACAGGGCGGTTAGGGTCATGGTTATCCCCTGTTACAGGGCAGTTAGGGTCATGGTTATCTCCTGTTACAGGGCGGTTAGGGTCATGGTATCTCCTGTTACAGGGCGGTTAGGGTCATGGTTATCCCCTGAGTTTGTTACAAGGCAGTTAGGGTCATGGTTATCTCCTGTTACAGGGCGGTTAGGGTCATGGTTATCTCCTGTTACAGGGCAGTTAGGGTCATGGTTATCCCCTGAGTGTCTTACAGGGCGGTTAGGGTCATGGTTATCTCCTGTTACAGGGCGGTTAGGGTCATGGTTATCTCCTGTTACAGGGTGGTTAGGGTCATGGTATCTCCTGTTACAGGGCAGTTAGGGTCATGGTTATCCCCTGAGTTTGTTACAGGGCAGTTAGGGTCATGGTTATCTCCTGTTACAGGGCAGTTAGGGTCATGGTTATCCCCTGTTACAGGGCAGTTAGGGTCATGGTTATCTCCTGTTACAGGGCAGTTAGGGGCATGGTTATCTCCTGTTACAGGGTGGTTAGGGTCATGGTTATCCCCTGTTACAGGGCGGTTAGGGTCATGGTTATCCCCTGTTACAGGGCAGTTAGGGTCATGGTTATCCCCTGAGTGTCTTACAGGGCGGTTAGGGTCATGGTTATCTCCTGTTACAGGGCGGTTAGGGTCATGGTTATCTCCTGTTACAGGGTGGTTAGGGTCATGGTATCTCCTGTTACAGGGCAGTTAGGGTCATGGTTATCCCCTGAGTTTGTTACAGGGCAGTTAGGGTCATGGTTATCTCCTGTTACAGGGCAGTTAGGGTCATGGTTATCTCCTGTTACAGGGCAGTTAGGGTCATGGTTATCCCCTGAGTTTGTTACAAGGCAGTTAGGGTCATGGTTATCCCCTGTTACAGGGCAGTTAGGGTCATGGTTATCTCCTGTTACAGGGCAGTTAGGGTCATGGTATCTCCTGTTACAGGGCAGTTAGGGTCATGGTTATCCCCTGTTAGAGGGTGGTTAGGGTCATGGTTATCCCCTGTTACAGGGCGGTTAGGGTCATGGTTATCCCCTGAGTTTGTTACAGGGCAGTTAGGGTCATGGTATCTCCTGTTACAGGGCAGTTAGGGTCATGGTTATCCCCTGTTACAGGGCGGTTAGGGTCATGGTATCTCCTGTTACAGGGCAGTTAGGGTCATGGTTATCCCCTGTTACAGGGCAGTTAGGGTCATGGTTATCCCCTGTTACAGGGCGGTTAGGGTCATGGTTATCCCCTGAGTTTGTTACAGGGCGGTTAGGGTCATGGTATCTCCTGTTACAGGGCGGTTAGGGTCATGGTTATCCCCTGAGTTTGTTACAGGGCGGTTAGGGTCATGGTATCTCCTGTTACAGGGCGGTTAGGGTCATGGTTATCCCCTGTTAGAGGGCAGTTAGGGTCATGGTTATCCCCTGTTACAGGGCGGTTAGGGTCATGGTTATCCCCTGAGTTTGTTACAGGGCGGTTAGGGTCATGGTTATCCCCTGTTAGAGGGCAGTTAGGGTCATGGTTATCTCCTGTTACAGGGCAGTTAGGGTCATGGTATCTCCTGTTACAGGGCAGTTAGGGTCATGGTTATCCCCTGTTACAGGGCAGTTAGGGTCATGGTTATCCCCTGTTACAGGGCGGTTAGGGTCATGGTTATCCCCTGTTAGAGGGTGGTTAGGGTCATGGTTACCCCTGTTAGAGGGCGGTTAGGGTCATGGTTATCTCCTGTTACAGGGCAGTTAGGGTCATGGTTATCCCCTGTTAGAGGGCAGTTAGGGTCATGGTTATCTCCTGTTACAGGGCAGTTAGGGGCATGGTTATCTCCTGTTACAGGGCGGTTAGGGGCATGGTTATCCCCTGTTAGAGGGCAGTTAGGGTCATGGTTATCTCCTGTTACAGGGCAGTTAGGGTCATGGTTATCTCCTGAGTGTGTTACAAGGCAGTTAGGGTCATGGTTATCTCCTGTTACAGGGCAGTTAGGGTCATGGTATCTCCTGTTACAGGGCAGTTAGGGTCATGGTTATCTCCTGTTACAGGGCGGTTAGGGTCATGGTTATCCCCTGAGTTTGTTACAAGGCAGTTAGGGTCATGGTTATCCCCTGAGTTTGTTACAAGGCAGTTAGGGTCATGGTATCTCCTGTTACAGGGCAGTTAGGGTCATGGTTATCCCCTGAGTTTGTTACAAGGCAGTTAGGGTCATGGTATCTCCTGTTACAGGGCAGTTAGGGTCATGGTTATCCCCTGTTAGAGGGCGGTTAGGGTCATGGTTATCTCCTGTTACAGGGCGGTTAGGGTCATGGTTATCCCCTGTTACAGGGCGGTTAGGGTCATGGTTATCCCCTGTTACAGGGCAGTTAGGGTCATGGTTATCCCCTGTTAGAGGGCAGTTAGGGTCATGGTTATCCCCTGTTACAGGGCAGTTAGGGTCATGGTTATCCCCTGAGTTTGTTACAAGGCAGTTAGGGTCATGGTTATCTCCTGTTACAGGGCAGTTAGGGTCATGGTATCTCCTGTTACAGGGCAGTTAGGGTCATGGTTATCCCCTGTTACAGGGCAGTTAGGGTCATGGTTATCCCCTGAGTTTGTTACAAGGCAGTTAGGGTCATGGTTATCCCCTGTTACAGGGCAGTTAGGGTCATGGTTATCCCCTGTTACAGGGCGGTTAGGGTCATGGTTATCCCCTGTTACAGGGCGGTTAGGGTCATGGTTATCTCCTGTTACAGGGCGGTTAGGGTCATGGTTATCTCCTGTTACAGGGCGGTTAGGGTCATGGTATCTCCTGTTACAGGGCAGTTAGGGTCATGGTTATCTCCTGTTACAGGGCAGTTAGGGTCATGGTTATCCCCTGTTACAGGGCGGTTAGGGTCATGGTTATCTCCTGTTACAGGGCAGTTAGGGTCATGGTTATCTCCTGAGTGTCTAACAGGGCAGTTAGGGTCATGGTTATCCCCTGTTACAGGGCAGTTAGGGTCATGGTTATCCCCTGTTACAGGGCGGTTAGGGTCATGGTTATCCCCTGTTACAGGGCGGTTAGGGGCATGGTTATCTCCTGTTACAGGGCAGTTAGGGTCATGGTTATCTCCTGTTACAGGGCGGTTAGGGTCATGGTTATCCCCTGTTACAGGGCAGTTAGGGTCATGGTTATCCCCTGTTACAGGGCGGTTAGGGTCATGGTTATCTCCTGTTACAGGGCAGTTAGGGTCATGGTTATCTCCTGTTACAGGGCGGTTAGGGTCATGGTTATCCCCTGTTACAGGGCAGTTAGGGTCATGGTTATCCCCTGTTACAGGGCGGTTAGGGTCATGGTTATCTCCTGTTACAGGGCAGTTAGGGTCATGGTTATCCCCTGAGTGTCTTACAGGGCGGTTAGGGTCATGGTTATCTCCTGTTACAGGGCGGTTAGGGTCATGGTTATCCCCTACAGACAGAGATTTAACGTTTAGAGGGGTGGAGGTTGTGTTTTCAGAGAGAAGGGAGGATTAAGTTTTATTCGGTGTCCAGAGGCCTTTTTGGAGTCTTATTCTGGATGGGTTTCTGCTGACTGAGGCTCTTTGTAAGACAGTATCTGCTTTTATATAGAACCGAGGGAATGTCAATGATTTGGCGCTCAAAGAAAACAAAATGACAGAGGATTGTGCTCTCTGGCTGGACATTTGATAGCCGCTGCTTTGCTCTTCAGCCATGCTGGAGGAATTAAACCGTTCATTTCATTCCGTGAGATGGTAGCAGCTCATCCACCCACACACTGACTCCCTGGTCTTTCTTTCATACACACTACATACACGCCAGCTCTCTCTCTCACACACACTGACTCCCTGGTCTTTCTTTCATACACACTACATACACGCCAGCTCTCGCTCTCTCTCTCTCTCTCTCTCTCTCTCTCTCTCTCTCTCTCTCTCTCTCACACACACACACACACACACACACGCACGCACGCACGCACGCACGCACACACACACACACACACACACACACGCCAGCTCTCTCTCACACACACACACACACACACACACACACACACACACACACACACACACACACACACACACACACACACACACACACACACACACACACACACACACACACACACACACACAAGCACACACTCTCTCTCTCACACACACACACACACACACACACACACACACACACACACACACACACACACACACACACACACACACACACACACACACACACACACACACACACACACACACACACACACACACACACACAAGCTCTCTCTCTCTCACACACACACACACACACACACACACACACACACACACACACACACACACACACACACACACACACACACACACACACACACACACACACACACACACACACACACACACACACACACACACACACACACACACACACACACACACACACACACACACACACACACTGCTTGCAATGTTACCACAAGATGTCACTCAAACTTAAGAAAACCTACACAAGTAGCTGAATGCTGATTTCATTGTAATTACAGGATCATAGCTTGAATATGTCGAACAAAACAACTCTTCTACCGATTAATGCATTTACATTCCAGGACATTTCAGTTAATCTATTAACCAAATGCAATAGGCAGTGGACCAGTGAGTAAAAACTCAGTTGACCGTTTGAATAAGATGTTCGCGATTTGTTTGCGCCTGCGCGTGATTTTGAACGGAACGACTTTCCGTAGTTGTAGTAAACATGGCGTCCGACAGCGACAGCGACGGAGATTTTGTGACTTTTGGGACCCCATTAGAACCGCTAGAAGAAGGTAAACGCTCGTTTTTACTTTGTATATGACATTAATACAGTCATTTAATAGTTTATTGTGAGGGAAAGAATGATTAACGTGGTGTTTACGAGCTGATAACTTGTAAGTATAGTTATCATAACAGGAACACCCGGTCTCAAACTAAGACCTTATTCATTAATCTATTCATTAAAATTAGACGAGTTCTAGTTACTTGCCAAGATTACATGTCTGTACCTGCTGTTTTCCCAACATCGCAATGGGCAATGCACACAATATATAGTCTTAAATTCCGTTTTTTAAATGCAACCCTGGACGACTGTGTGATCTCGCTCTCCGTAATTTTCATTTTCAACCTTTCCCCCTGACCCAGTCTGTAATACCAACATGTTTCAAGGAGACCACCGTAGTCCCTGTGCCCCAGAACACCAAGGTGACCTCACTAGCTCTGGGGTATCAGTATCACTAGGGTATCAGTGTGCTCACTAGCTCTGGGGTATCAGTATCACTAGGGTATCAGTGTGCTCACTAGCTCTGGTCCAGGGTATCAGTGTGCTCACTAGGTCTGGGGTATCAGTATCACTAGGGTATCAGTGTGCTCACTAGGTCTGGTCCAGGGTATCAGTGTGCTCACTAGCTCTGGTCCAGGGTATCAGTGTGCTCACTAGCTCAGGTCCAGGGCATCAGTGTGCTCACTAGCTCTGGTCCAGGGTATCAGTGTGCTCACTAGCTCTGGTCCAGGGTATCAGTGTGCTCACTAGCTCTGGTCCAGGGTATCAGTGTGCTCACTAGCTCTGGACAAGTGTATCAGTGTGCTCACTAGGTCTGGTCCAGGGTATCAGTGTGCTCACTAGCTCTGGTCCAGGGTATCAGTGTGCTCACTAGCTCTGGTCCAGGGCATCAGTGTGCTCACTAGCTCTGGTCCAGGGTATCAGTGTGCTCACTAGCTCTGGTCCAGGGTATCAGTGTGCTCACTAGCTCAGGTCCAGGGCATCAGTGTGCTCACTAGCTCTGGTCCAGGGTATCAGTGTGCTCACTAGCTCTGGTCCAGGGTATCAGTGTGCTCACTAGCTCTGGTCCAGGGCATCAGTGTGCTCACTAGGTCTGGTCCAGGGTATCAGTGTGCTCACTAGCTCTGGTCCAGGGTATCAGTGTGCTCACTAGTTCTGGTCCAGGGCATCAGTGTGCTAGGTGAGTATCTGTCTGCTCACTAGTTCTGGTCCAGGGCATCAGTGTGCTCACTAGCTCTGGTCCAGGGCATCAGTGTGCTCACTAGGTCTGGTCCAGGGTATCAGTGCGTTCACTAGCTCTGGTCCAGGGTATCAGTGTGCTCACTAGCTCTGGTCCAGGGTATCAGTGTGCTCACTAGCTCTGGTCCAGTGTATCAGTGTGCTCACTAGGTCTGGTCCAGGGTATCAGTGTGCTCACTAGCTCTGGTCCAGGGCATCAGTGTGCTCACTAGGTCTGGTCCAGGGTATCAGTGTGCTCACTAGCTCTGGTCCAGGGTATCAGTGTGCTCACTAGTTCTGGTCCAGGGCATCAGTGTGCTAGGTGAGTATCTGTCTGCTCACTAGTTCTGGTCCAGGGCATCAGTGTGCTCACTAGCTCTGGTCCAGGGCATCAGTGTGCTCACTAGGTCTGGTCCAGGGTATCAGTGCGTTCACTAGCTCTGGTCCAGGGTATCAGTGTGCTCACTAGTTCTGGTCCAGGGTATCAGTGTGCTAGGTGAGTATCTGTCTGCTCACTAGTTCTGGTCCAGGGCATCAGTGTGCTCACTAGCTCTGGTCCAGGGCATCAGTGTGCTCACTAGGTCTGGTCCAGGGTATCAGTGCGTTCACTAGCTCTGGTCCAGGGTATCAGTGTGCTCACTAGTTCTGGTCCAGGGTATCAGTGTGCTAGGTGAGTATCCGTCTGCTCACTAGCTCTGGTCCAGGGTATCAGTGTGCTCACTAGCTCTGGTCCAGGGCATCAGTGTGCTCACTAGGTCTGGTCCAGGGTATCAGTGTGCTCGGTGAATATCCGTCGGCTCGCTAGCTCTGGTAGAGCGTGTTATGTTAACCCCTGTTGCTTGTGCAGCTAGCTAGAACACACAAGCTAACTCTCCTGTACTCCCTGTTCATTATGCCCGATTTTAGTAAGAACCGTGTAACGATTATGGATATATCTTTTAGACATGGGAACATGCCACCGAGCAAACGGGTAGTTCGTCGACCCTATTTGGGCAATAATTTGTCTTTCTGATCGACCTGGTTCTGGTCTACAGAAATCAGAGATGTAGTAAGGTTTTGTGCTGTAGTTTGTCTTTGCTTCCAAAAAAAGGGGGTTATTTCCTAACCAGCTACTTTCCTAGTAGAAAGTATTACTCTATAATATCATGGCGGCTGATGTTTTCCATCACGTGTAGATGAGCCTCTGAGGAAGCCTGTCCCGCTGCACGAGCAGACCGTGAAGGATGAGAAGGGCCGCTACCAGAGGTTCCATGGAGCCTTCACTGGGGGATTCTCTGCTGGGTACTTCAACACCGTGGGCACCAAAGAAGGTTGGTCCACACACACACACACACATTCACTCAGACACACACACTCACTCACTCACTCACTCACTCACTCACTCACTCAGACACACACACAATTATTCAGACACACACACACACTCATTCAGACACACACACACAATCACTCAGACACACACACTATCTCTCTTTCTTACTCTCTCAATCACTCTGTCTCACTCACTCAGAGACGGAGGCCTGTTAATGTCATCATGTGTTGTTTAACCAGGTTCTTTCCGAGAGACCTCACCATACCATATTATCACCATACCATGTTATCACCATACCATGTTATCACCATACCATATTATCACCATACCATGTTACCACCATACCATATTATCACCATACCATATTACCACCATACCATATTACCACCATACCATATTATCACCATACCATGTTATCACCATACCATGTTATCACCATACCATGTTATCACCATACCATGTTATCACCATACTGAGAGACCATACCATATTATCACCATACCATATTATCACCATACCATGTTATCACCATACTGAGAGACCATACCATATTATCACCATACCATGTTATCACCATACCATATTATCACCATACTATATTATCACCATACCATATTATCACCATACCATGTTATCACCATACCATGTTATCACCATACCATATTATCACCATACCATGTTATCACCATACCATATTATCACCATACCATATTATCACCATACCATATTATCACCATACCATGTTATCACCATACCATATTATCACCATACCATATTATCACCATACTATATTATCAACATACCATATTATCACCATACCATGTTATCACCATACCATGTTATCACCATACCATGTTACCACCAGACCATGTTATCACCATACTGAGAGACCATACCATGTTATCACCATACCATATTACCACCATACTGAGAGACCATACCATATTATCACCATACCATATTACCACCATACCATATTACCACTATACCATGTTATCACCATACCATATTATCACCATACTATATTATCAACATACCATATTATCACCATACCATGTTACCACCATACCATATTATCACCATACCATATTACCACCAGACCATGTTATCACCATACTGAGAGACCATACCATGTTATCACCATACCATATTACCACCATACTGAGAGACCTCACCATACCATATTACCACCATACTGAGAGACCATACCATGTTATCACCATACCATGTTATCACCATACCATGTTACCACCATACCATATTACCACCATACCATGTTATCACCATACCATGTTATCACCATACCATGTTATCACCATACCATGTTATCACCATACTGAGAGACTATACCATACTGAGAGACTATACCATGTTATCACCATACCATGTTATCACCATACCATGTTATCACCATACCATGTTGTCACCATACTGAGAGACTATACCATGTTATCACCATACCATGTTATCACCATACCATATTATCACCATACCATGTTATCACCATACCATATTATCACCATACCATATTATCACCATACCATGTTATCACCATACCATGCTACCACCATACCATGTTATCACCATACCATGTTATCACCATACCATATTATCACCATACCATATTATCACCATACCATATTATCACCATACCAGAGACCATACCATATTATCACCATACCATATTATCACCATACCATGTTATCACCATACCATGTTATCACCATACCATATTATCACCATACCATATTATCACCATACCATGTTATCACCATACCATATTATCACCATACCGAGAGACGTCACCATACCATATTCTCACCATACCATATTATCACCATACCATATTATCACCATACCATGTTATCACCATACCATGTTATCACTATACCATATTATCACCATACCATATTACCACCATACTATGTTATCACCATACCATATTTTCACCATACCATATTTTCACCATACCATGTTATCACCATACTGAGAGACCATACCATATTATCACCATACCATATTATCACCATACCATATTACCACCATACCATGTTATCACCATACTGAGGGACCTCACCATACCATATTATCACCATACCATGTTATCACCATACCATATTATCACCATACCATGTTATCACCATACCATGTTACCACCATACCATGTTATCACCATACCATATTATCACCATACCATGTTATCACCATACCATATTATCACCATACCATATTACCACCATACCATATTATCACCATACCATATTATCACCATACCATATTACCACCATACCATGTTATCACCATACTGAGGGACCTCACCATACCATATTATCACCATACCATGTTATCACCATACCATATTATCACCATACCATGTTATCACCATACCATGTTACCACCATACCGAGAGACGTCACTATACCATATTATCACTATACCATATTATCACCATACTGAGAGACCATACCATATTACCACCATACCATATTATCGTTATCACCATACTGAGAGACCATACCATATTATCACCATACCATATTATCACCATACCATATTATCACCATATTATCACCATACCATATTATCACCATACCATATTATCACCATACTGAGAGACCATACCATATTATCACCATATTATCACCATACCATATTATCACCATACCATATTATCACCACACCATGTTATCACCATACCATGTTATCACCATACCATATTATCACTATACCATATTATCACCATACCATATTATCACCACACCATGTTATCACCATACCATATTATCACCATACCATATTATCACCACACCATATTATCACCACACCATATTATCACCATACCATGTTATCACCATACCATATTATCACCATACCGAGAGACGTCACCATACCATATTATCACCATACCATATTATCACCATACCTTGTTATCACCATACCATATTATCACCATACCGAGAGACGTCACTATACCATATTATCACCATACCATATTATCACCATACCATGTTATCACCATACCATATTATCACCATACCGAGAGACGTCACTATACCATATTATCACTATACCATATTATCACTATACCATATTATCACCATACCATATTATCACCACACCATGTTATTCCCATACCATGTTATCACTATACCATATTATCACCATACCATATTATCACTATACCATATTATCACCATACCATATTATCACTATACCATATTATCACCATACCATATTATCACCATACCATATTATCACTATACCATATTATCACCATATTATCACCATACCATATTATCACCATACCATATTATCACCATGTTATCACCATACCATATTATCACTATACCATATTATCACCATATTATCACCATACCATATTATCACCATACCATATTATCACCATGTTATCACCATACCATATTATCACTATACCATATTATCACCATACCATATTATCACCATACCATATTATCACCATACCATATTATCCATACCATATTATCACCATACCATATTATCACCATACCATATTATCACTATACCATATTATCACCATACCATATTATCACCATACCATATTATCACTATACCATATTATCACCATACCATATTATCACCATACCATGTTATCACCATACCATGTTATCACCATACCATGTTATCCATATCATATTATCACCATACCATATTATCACCATATTATCACCATACCATATTATCACCATACCATATTATCACCATACCATATTATCACCATACTGAGAGACCTCACCATACCATATTATCACCATACCATATTATCACCATACCATATTATCACCATACCATGTTATCACCATACCATGTTATCACCATATTATCACCATACCATATTATCACCATATTATCACCATACCATATTATCACCATACCGAGAGACGTCACCATACCATATTATCACCATACCATATTATCACCATATTATCACCATACCATGTTATCACCATATTATCACCATACCATATTATCACTATACCATATTATCACCATATTATCACCATATTATCACCATACCATATTATCACTATACCATATTATCACCATACTGAGAGACCTCACCATACCATATTATCACCATACCATATTGTCACCATACCATATTATCACTATACCATATTATCACCATATTATCACCATATTATCACCATACCATATTATCACTATACCATATTATCACCATACTGAGAGACCTCACCATACCATATTATCACCATACCATATTATCACCATATTATCACCATACCATATTATCACCATATTATCACCATACCATATTATCACCATATTATCACCATATTATCACCATACCATATTATCACCATACCATATTATCACCATATTATCACCATACCATATTATCACCATACTGAGAGACCATACCATATTATCACCATACCATGTTATCACCATACCATATTATCACCATACCATGTTATCACCATACCATATTATCACCATACCATATTATCACCATACTGAGAGACCATACCATATTATCACCATACTGAGAGACCATACCATATTATCACCATACCATATTATCACCATACTGAGGGACTATACCATGTTATCACCATACCATGTTATCACCATACCATGTTATCACCATACCATGTTATCACCATACCATGTTACCACCATACCATGTTATCACCATACTGAGGGACTATACCATATTACCACCATACCATATTATCACCATACCATATTATCACCATACCATGTTATCACCATACTGAGAGACCATACCATATTACCACCATACCATGTTATCACCATACTGAGAGCCCATACCATATTATCACCATACCATATTATCACCATACCATATTACCACCATACCATGTTATCACCATACCATATTATCACCATACCATATTATCACCATACCATGTTATCACCATACTGAGAGCCCATACCATATTATCACCATACCATATTATCACCATACCATATTACCACCATACCATGTTATCACCATACCATGTTATCACCATACCATGTTATCACCATACTGAGGGACTATACCATATTACCACCATACCATATTATCACCATACCATATTATCACCATACCATGTTATCACCATACTGAGAGACCATACCATATTACCACCATACCATGTTATCACCATACTGAGAGCCCATACCATATTATCACCATACCATATTATCACCATACCATATTACCACCATACCATGTTATCACCATACTGAGAGACCATACCATATTACCACCATACCATATTATCACCATACCATATTACCACCATACCATGTTATCACCATACCATATTTTCACCATACCATATTTTCACCATACCATATTTTCACCATACCATATTATCACCATACCATATTACCACCATACCATGTTATCACCATACTGAGGGACCTCACCATACCATGTTATCACCATACTGAGAGACCATACCATATTATCACCATACCATGTTATCACCATACCATATTATCACCATACCATGTCATCACCATACCATATTACCACCATACCATATTATCACCATACCATGTTATCACCATACCATATTATCACCATACCATATTATCACCATACCATGTTATCACCATACCATGTTATCACCATACCATGTTATCACCATACCATGTTATCACCATACCATATTATCACCATACCATATTATCACCATACCATGTTATCACCATACCATATTATCACCATACCATATTATCACCATACCATATTATCACCATACCATATTATCACCATACCATATTATCACCATACCATGTTATCACCATACCATATTATCACCATACTATATTATCACCATACCATATTATCACCATACCATATTATCACCATACCATATTATCACCATACCATATTATCACCATACCATGTTATCACCATACCATATTATCACCATACCATATTATCACCATACTATATTATCACCATACCATATTATCACCATACCATATTATCACCATACCATATTATCACCATACCATGTTATCACCATACCATGTTATCACCATACCATATTATCACCATACTATATTATCACCATACCATATTATCACCATACCATATTATCACCATACCATGTTATCACCATACCATGTTATCACCATACCATGTTATCACCATACCATGTTATCACCATACCATATTATCACCATACCATATTATCACCATACCATGTTACCACCATACCATATTATCACCATACCATATTATCACCATACCATATTATCACCATACCATATTATCACCATACCATATTATCACCATACCATATTATCCATACCATGTTATCACCATACCATATTATCACCACACCATGTTATCACCATACCATATTATCACCATACCATATTATCACCACACCATATTATCACCATACCATGTTATCACCATACCATATTATCACCACACCATATTATCACCATACCATATTATCACCATACCATATTATCGCCATACCTTGTTATCACCATACCATATTATCGCCATACCTTGTTATCACCATACCATATTATCACCATACCGAGAGACGTCACTATACCATATTATCACCATACCATATTATCACCATACCATATTATCACCATACCATATTATCACCATACCATGTTATCACCATACCATATTATCACCATACCGAGAGACGTCACTATACCATATTATCACTATACCATATTATCACCACACCATATTATCACCATACCATATTATCACCACACCATATTATCACCACACCATATTATCACCATACCATATTATCACCACACCATATTATCACCATACCATGTTATCACCATACCATATTATCACCATACCGAGAGACGTCACCATACCATATTATCACCATACCATATTATCACCATACCTTGTTATCACCATACCATATTATCACCATACCGAGAGACGTCACTATACCATATTATCACCATACCATATTATCACCATACCATATTATCACCATACCATGTTATCACCATACCATATTATCACCATACCGAGAGACGTCACTATACCATATTATCACCATACCATATTATCACCATACCATATTATCACCATACCATGTTATCACCATACCATATTATCACTATACCATATTATCACCATATTATCACCATACCATATTATCACCATACCATCTTATCACCATGTTATCACCATACCATATTATCACTATACCATATTATCACCATACTGAGAGACCTCACCATACCATATTATTACCATACCATATTATCACCATACCATGTTATCACCATACCATGTTATCACCATACCATGTTATCACCATATTATCACCATACCATATTATCACCATATTATCACCATACCATATTATCACCATACCGAGAGACGTCACCATACCATATTATCACCATACCATATTATCACCATATTATCACCATACCATGTTATCACCATATTATCACCATACCATATTATCACTATACCATATTATCACCATATTATCACCATATTATCACCATACCATATTATCACTATACCATATTATCACCATACTGAGAGACCTCACCATACCATATTATCACCATACCATATTATCACCATACCATATTATCACCATATTATCACCATACCATATTATCACTATACCATATTATCACCATACCGAGAGACCTCACCATACCATATTATCACCATACCATATTATCACCATACCATATTATCACCATATTATCACCATACCATATTATCACCATACCATATTATCACCATATTATCACTATACCATATTATCACCATACCATATTATCACCATACCATATTATCACCATATTATCACCATACCATATTATCACCATATTATCACCATACCATATTATCACCATACCATATTATCACCATATTATCACCATATTATCACCATACCATATTATCACCATATTATCACCATACCATATTATCACCATACTGAGAGACCATACCATATTATCACCATACCATATTATCACCATATTATCACCATACTGAGAGACCATACCATATTATCACCATACCATATTATCACCATATTATCACCATACCATATTATCACCATATTATCACCATACCATATTATCACCATACCATATTATCACCATATTATCACCATACCATATTATCACTATACCATATTATCACCATACCATATTATCACCATATTATCACCATATTATCACCATACCATATTATCACCATATTATCACCATACCATATTATCACCATACTGAGAGACCATACCATATTATCACCATACCATATTATCACCATATTATCACCATACTGAGAGACCATACCATATTATCACCATACCATATTATCACCATATTATCACCATACCATATTATCACCATATTATCACCATACCATATTATCACCATACCATGTTATCACCATACCATATTATCACCATACCATGTTATCACCATACCATATTATCACCATACCATATTATCACCATACTGAGAGACCATACCATATTATCACCATACCATATCACCATTCTGAGAGACCATACCATATTATCACCATACCATATTATCACCATATTATCACTATACCATATTATCACCATACCATATTATCACCATATTATCACCATATTATCACCATACCATATTATCACCATATTATCACCATACCATATTATCACCATACTGAGAGACCATACCATATTATCACCATACCATGTTATCACCATACCATATTATCACCATACCATGTTATCACCATACCATATTATCACCATACCATATTATCACCATACTGAGAGACCATACCATATTATCACCATACCATATTATCACCATTCTGAGAGACCATACCATATTATCACCATACCATATTCTCTATGGGCGGGGGTTGATTCTCTAGGGGTGATTCTCTAGGGGTGATTCTCTAGGGGTGATTCTCTAGGGGTGATTCTCTAGGGGTGATTCTGTAGGGGCGTGGGGTGATTCTCTAGGGGTGATTCTCTAGGGGTGATTCTCTAGGGGCGTGATTCTCTAGGGGCGTGATTCTCTAGGGGCGTGATTCTCTAGGGGCATGGGGTGATTCTCTAGGGGGGTGATTCTCTAGGGGTTGATTCTCTAGGGGGGTGATTCTGTGACGGTATGAATCACTACTGGTTTCCTACTGCAGGGTGGACTCCAGCAACCTTTGTTTCATCCAGACAGCAGAAAGCAGGCAGACAGAATGCCAGGCCAGAGGACTTCATGGATGAGGAGGTAGGGCCTACAAGACATCTTATCAACAACAGGATACATGAAAGGACTGGTCACACTAACTATTTCCCTTTCAACTCACGTCACGGATGAGGAGGAACCTAGAATCTGAAAGAGAACACATTATACATTCTAGAGACCACATTATACATTCTAGAGAACACATTATACATTCTAGAGAACACATTATGCATTCTAGAGAACACATTATACATTCTAGAGAACACATTATACATTCTAGAGAACACATTATACATTCTAGAGAACACATTATACATTCTAGAGAACACATTATACATTCTAGAGAACACATTATACATTCTAGAGAACACATTATACATTCTAGAGAACACATTATACATTCTAGAGAACACATTATACATTCTAGAGAACACATTATACATTCTAGAGAACACATTATACATTCTAGAGAACACATTATACATTCTAGAGAACACATTATACATTCTAGAGAACACATTATACATTCTAGAGAACACATTATGCATTCTAGAGAACACATTATACATTCTAGAGAACACATTATACATTCTAGAGAACACATTATACATTCTAGACAACACATTATACATTCTAGAGACCACATTATACATTCTAGAGAACACATTACACATTCGAGAGAACACATCACGGACTAAATTAGAACTTTGTCAGCACCACAACCGTTTCCCTTTGTGGACCAACATGACAACATGGGATGTGAATGTGTTCCGTCTCCTCAGGATCTGGGGGACCACGGCATCGCCCCCAGACAAATCACCACTACAGCTGACTTCGCCTCCGGCAGGAAGGATGTGATCAGGGACAAGGCCAGAGCCATCACCTCTCTTTCAGCCCCTATCCCAGGGGACACTGTCCTGGAAGACTTGGTGGCTCCAGCTAGGTAACTATCCAACAGGCTGAACAGATGTGGTCACTCTGGGCCTGTATGTCTCAAGGGCTTTTCTGCAATCAGGACCTCTCTGGCCATGCAGTAATTCATTGTGAGCTAAATGGTATAACTGATTCCAGATCAGCAGAACTACTCCTCTTGACACAGCCCCTGGTACTCAGTGAGCTAAATGGTATAACTGATTCCAGATCAGCAGAAGTACTCCTCTTGACACAGCCCCTGGTATTCAGTGAGCTAAATGGTATAACTGATTCCAGATCAGCAAAACTACTCCTCTTGGCACAGCGCCTGGTACTCAGTGAGCTAAATGGTATAACTGATTCCAGATCAGCAAAACTACTCCTCTTGACACAGTGCCTGGTACTCAGTGAGCTGGTATAACTGAATGAACCACTCGACATATTTCTACTCTGCGGTCCTTGTTGACTCCTGGCAGGTCCTCCATGGGGGTGGAGTTACTGAGGAAGATGGGCTGGAAGGACGGCCAGGGGGTTGGGCCCAGGGTGAAGAGGAGGCTGTGTAAGCAGAGAGCAGGTGGGTTACTCAGCCTCTGACTGTCGAAGTAGCAACGTTGGAGCCTGAATATTTTGTATAGACTGATGGGACTCTACTCTCAACAAAGTACTGTTTACCCCTTTTAGCTTGCGAATTTAAATCATTCTAAAAATGGTTATTTCTCTTTTACAGATTCTGCAACAAGGGCGTTCGGCTCGGCCTCGCCTCCCAACGGTTCATCGGGATCACAGGTAACACAGTGGTTTTGTTTTCAAATTGTGTTTGTTGTAGTTTGTTGTAGAACAGTGGAACTATTTCCTGTCGCTGCAGTAGACTCTCAGCTTAGCAGCGATATGCAGTTTGTTGTAGAACAGTGGAACTACTTCCTGTCCCTGCAGTAGACTCTCAGCTTAGCAGCGATATGTAGTTTGTTGTAGAACTACTTCCTGTCACTGCAGTAGACTCTCAGCTTAGCAGCGATATGTAGTTTGTTGTAGAACTACTTCCTGTCACTGCAGTAGACTCTCAGCTTAGCAGCGATATGTAGTTTGTTGTAGAACAGTGGAACTACTTCCTGTCCCTGCAGTAGACTCTCAGCTTAGCAGCGATATGTAGTTTGTTGTAGAACAGTGGAACTACTTCCTGTCGCTGCAGTAGACTCTCAGCTTAGCAGCGATATGTAGTTTGTTGTAGAACTACTTCCTGTCACTGCAGTAGACTCTCAGCTTAGCAGCGATATGCAGTTTGTTGTAGAACAGTGGAACTACTTCCTGTCACTGCAGTAGACTCTCAGCTTAGCAGCGATATGTAGTTTGTTGTAGAACAGTGGAACTACTTCCTGTCGCTGCAGTAGACTCTCAGCTTAGCAGCGATATGTAGTTTGTTGTAGAACTACTTCCTGTCACTGCAGTAGACTCTCAGCTTAGCAGCGATATGCAGTTTGTTGTAGAACAGTGGAACTACTTCCTGTCACTGCAGTAGACTCTCAGCTTAGCAGCGATATGCAGTTTGTTGTAGAACAGTGGAACTACTTCCTGTTGCTGAAGTAGACTCTCAGCTTAGCAGCGATGGAGTGTTAAGGCGGGACTCCCGAGCCTCCAATGGCTGTGGATATGTAACCCGATACCCCATAGTCACCCGATGGACAGTCCAATCAGCGAAGGAGTGTTAAGGTGGGACTCCCGAGCCTCCAATGGCTGTGGATATGTAACCCGATACCCCATAGTCACCCGAGGCAGGAGGTGGCGCTGTCAGACGCTGACGGTGGCGCTGTCAACAATCACGAAACTAATTACCTTGATAAAACCATTTAAACTATAACAAAAGTCCCCTAAAATAGGCGACTTGACGTTTACCCCTCCCACCACTGCAAAGACAATGTGATTCATCCCCTACTGGTAAACCACAGGATGAGGAGGACGGAGAGTTCGTCCCTGAGAACGTGACCTTCGCTCCTAAAGACGTGACTCCTATAGACTTCACCCCTAAAGTGGACCTCCACGGCCTGGGCTACCGGGGTCTGAACCCCCTGGCGGCCCTGAGGGGGGGTCCGGGCGCGGGACACATCAACCTGTTCACTATGGACTCAGACAGGACCAACAGCCTGTTTGGAGAGGACAGGAAGGGACGAAGACGCAGAGGAGGAGTGGCGGGACAGGTTTGTATGGATATGTGTGTCTCTCGTTGTTTTGTTCAGTTGGTCAGGTCCGTGGCGTGTACCCTGTGTGTTATAGTAGGGAAAACACTGTCTGACTGTTGTACCCTGTGTGTTATAGTAGGGAAAACACTGTCTGACTGTTGTGTCAGCTCTAATAGTAGGGAAAACACTGTCTGACTGTTGTGTCAGCTCTAATAGTAGGGAAAACACTGTCTGACTGTTGTGTCAGCTCTAATAGTAGAGAAAACACTGTCTGACTGTTGTGTCAGCTCTAATAGTAGAGAAAACACTGTCTGACTGTTGTGTCAGCTCTAATAGTAGAGAAAACACTGTCTGACTGTTGTGTCAGCTCTAATAGTAGAGAAAACACTGTCTGACTGTTGTGTCAGCTCTAATAGTAGGGAAAACACTGTCTGACTGTTGTGTCAGCTCTAATAGTAGAGAAAACACTGTCTGACTGTTGTGTCAGCTCTAATAGTAGGGAAAACACTGTCTGACTGTTGTGTCAGCTCTAATAGTAGGGGAAAACACTGTCTGACTGTTGTGTCAGCTCTAATAGTAGGGAAAACACTGTCTGACTGTTGTGTCAGCTCTAATAGTAGGGAAAACACTGTCTGACTGTTGTGTCAGCTCTAATAGTAGAGAAAACACTGTCTGACTGTTGTGTCAGCTCTAATAGTAGAGAAAACACTGTCTGACTGTTGTGTCAGCTCTAATAGTGGGGAAAACACTGTCTGACTGTTGTGTCAGCTCTAATAGTAGGGAAAACACTGTCTGACTGTTGTGTCAGCTCTAATAGTAGAGAAAACACTGTCTGACTGTTGTGTCAGCTCTAATAGTAGGACAAACACTGTCTGGCTGTTGTGTCAGCTCTAATAGGAGGGAAAACACTGTCTGACTGTTGTGTCAGCTCTAATAGTAGGGAAAACACTGTCTGACTGTTGTGTCAGCTCTAATAGTAGAGAAAACACTGTCTGACTGTTGTGTCAGCTCTAATAGTAGGGAAAACACTGTCTGACTGTTGTGTCAGCTCTAATAGTAGGGAAAACACTGTCTGACTGTTGTGTCAGCTCTAATAGTAGAGAAAACACTGTCTGACTGTTGTGTCAGCTCTAATAGTAGGGAAAACACTGTCTGACTGTTGTGTCAGCTCTAATAGTAGAGAAAACACTGTCTGACTGTTGTGTCAGCTCTAATAGTAGAGAAAACACTGTCTGACTGTTGTGTCAGCTCTAATAGTAGGGAAAACACTGTCCGACTGTTGTCAGCTCTCTGTATTGTTTGGTTGTTACTTGTCAGGTGCTCTGGGATACTTAGCCTCTGCTTGACCCTTGACCTTTTGACCCCCCCCCCTCCAGGGGTTCGGTGTGGGTGCGATGGAGGACGATGACGAGGACATCTACCACAGAGACATCATGTCTAACTACGACACGGTGCTGGGAGGGGAGGAGCCTGGCGACGGACTGTACGGATGGACCGCCCCCCAGCAGTACAACAGGAAGAAGAAAGGTGAGGTCCACTGAGATGACAGGAGATGGAAGACTCTGGGACAGTTTCCCAGACACAGATTAAGCCTAGTCCTGAACTAAAAATATAGAATGACAGAGCCAAGTGACTTGGTGTATAGCGAGAATAGGAGAGGGCCTAGAACAGAGCCCTGGGGGACACCAGTGGTGAGAGCGCGTGGTGAGGAGACAGATTCTCGCCACGCCACCTGGTAGGAGCGACCTGTCAGGTAGGACGCAATCCAAGCGTGGGCTGCGCCGGAGATGCCCAACTCGGAGAGGGTGGAGAGGAGGATCTGATGGTTCACAGTATCGAAGGCAGCCGATAGATCTAGATCTAGAAGGATGAGAGCAGAGGAGAGAGAGTTAGCTTTAGCAGTGCGGAGCGCCTCCGTGATACAGAGGAGAGCAGTCTCAGTTGAATGACTAGTCTTGAAACCTGACTGATTTGGATCAAGAAGGTCATTCAGAGAGAGATAGCGGAGAGAAAAGAAAGAAGGGTAGGTAGGTTTTTTCAGAAGGGGTGCAACTCTCGCTCTCTTGAAGACGGAAGGGACGTAGCCAGCGGTCAGGGATGAGTTGATGAGCGAGGTGAGGTAAGGGAGAAGGTCTCCGGAATGGTCTGGAGAAGAGAGGAGGGGATAGGGTCAAGCGGGCAGGTTGTTGGGCGGCCGGCCGTCACAAGACGCGAGATTTCATCTGGAGAGAGAGGGGAGAAAGAGGTCAGAGCACAGGGTAGGGCAGTGTGAGCAGAACCAGCGGTGTCGTTTGACTTAGCAAACGAGGATCGGATGTCGTCGACCTTCTTTTCAAAATGGTTGACGAAGTCATCTGCAGAGAGGGAGGAGGGGGGGGGGGAGGGGAGGATTCAGGAGGGAGGAGAAGGTGGCAAAGAGCTTCCTAGGGTTAGAGGCAGATGCTTGGAATTTAGCGTGGTAGAAAGTGGCTTTAGCAGCAGAGACAGAGGAGGAAAATGTAGAGAGGAGGGAGTGAAAGGATGCCAGGTCCGCAGGGAGGCGAGTTTTCCTCCATTTCCGCTCGGCTGCCCGGAGCCCTGTTCTGTGAGCTCGCAATGAGTCATCGAGCCACGGAGCGGGAGGGGAGGACCGAGCCGGCCTGGAGGATAGGGGACATAGAGAGTCAAAGGATGCAGAGAGGGAGGAGAGGAGGGTTGAGGAGGCAGAATCAGGAGATAGGTTGGAGAAGGTTTGAGCAGGAGGGAAGAGATGATAGGATGGAAGAGGAGAGAGTAGCGGGGGAGAGAGAGCGAAGGTTGGGACGGCGCGATACCATCCGAGTAGGGGCAGTGTGGGAGGTGTTGGATGAGAGCGAGAGGGAAAAGGATACAAGGTAGTGGTCGGAGACTTGGAGGGGAGTTGCAATGAGGTTAGTGGAAGAACAGCATCTAGTAAAGATGAGGTCGAGCGTATTTCCTGCCTTGTGAGTAGGGGGGGAAGATGAGAGGGTGAGGTCAAAAGAGGAGAGGAGTGGAAAGAAGGAGGCAGAGAGGAATGAGTCAAAGGTAGACGTGGGGAGGTTAAAGTCGCCCAGAACTGTGAGAGGTGAGCCGTCCTCAGGAAAGGAGCTTATCAAGGCATCAAGCTCATTGATGAACTCCCCCGAGGGAACCTGGAGGGCGATAAATGATAAGGATGTTAAGCTTGAAAGGGCTGGTAACTGTGACAGCATGGAATTCAAAGGAGGCGATAGACAGATGGGTAAGGGGAGAAAGAGAGAATGACCACTTGGGAGAGATGAGGATCCCGGTGCCACCACCCCGCTGACCAGAAGCTCTCGGGTGTGCGAGAACACGTGGGCGGACGAAGAGAGAGCAGTAGGAGTAGCAGTGTTGTCTGTGGTGATCCATGTTTCCGTCAGTGCCAAGAAGTCGAGGGACTGGAGGGAGGCATAGGCTGAGATGAACTCTGCCTTGTTGACATTTAGATCGGCAGTTCCAGGGGCTACCGGAGACCTGGAACTTCCACGTGGGACAGTCGTGCATCTAAAACTTAGGGGGTGGGACCACCAGATTAGGGGTGGGGTTTCAGGTGCCACGCGGTGTGAAGCGTTTGTATAGTCTGTGCAGAGAGGAGAGAACAGGGATAGACAGACACTTAGTTGACAGGCTACAGAAGAGGCTACGCTAATGCAAAGGAGATTGGAATGACAAGTGGACTACACGTCTCGAATGTTCAGAAAGTTAAGCTACGTAGCAAGAATCTTATTGACTAAAATGATTAAAATGATACAGTACTGCTGAAGTAGGCCAGCTGGCAGTGGGTGCGTTGTTGACACTACACTAATCAAGTCGTTCCGTTGAGTGTAATAGTTTCTGCAGTGCTGCTATTCGGGGGCTAGCTGGCTAGCTAGTAGTGTTGTTTACGTTACGTTGCGTTAAAAGAACGACAATAGCTGGCTAGCTAACCTAGAAAATCGCTCTAGACTACACAATTATCTTTGATACAAAGACGGCTATGTAGCTAGCTATGTAGCTAGCTACGATCAAACAAATCAAACCGTTGTACTGTAATGAAATGAAATGAAAATGTGATACTACCTGTGAATGCGACCGGGTTGTGAGTCAATGCGGTAGACGTTGGCTAGCTGTTGGCTAGCTGTTGGCTAGCTAGCAGAGTCTCCTACGTTAAGGATGACAAATAGCTGGCTAGCTAACCTCGGTAAATTAAGATAATCACTCTAAGACTACACACTCTAAACCTAAACTACACAATTATCTTGGATACGAAGATATGAAGACAGCAAAGACAGCTATGTAGCTAGCTAACACTACACTAATCAAGTCGTTCAGTTGAGTGTAATAGTTTCTCCAGTGCAGCTAATCAGTGGTCATCAGAAGGGGAAAGGGATAGACAGACACATAGTTGACAGGCTACAGAAGAGGCTGCATAGCAAAGGAGATTAGAATGACAAGTGGACTACACGTCTCGAATGTTCAGAAAGACGTTAGCTAGCTGGCTAGTGAAGACTACGTTAGGACGGCGAAATACGATAATTACGCAATTATCTTTGATACAAAGACGGCTATATAGCTAGCTGAGAAGAAATTGCTAAGATTAGACAAATCAAACCGTTGTGTTATAATGAAATATAATGAAATGTAATGAAATGTAATGAAAAAGTTATACTACCTGCGGGAGCGAAGTGCCGATGCGACCACTCGCTCCAACCCGGAAGTTTGATTAGTTGTCCTGAATCTCTGGGGAACAGGCCCTACCAGTTGCCCTGAATCTCTGGGGAACAGGCCCTACCAGTTGTCCTGAATCCCTGGGGAACAGGCCCTACCAGTTGTACTGAATCCCTGGGGAACAGGCCCTACCAGTTGTGTTTGTCCTGAATCCCTGGGGAACAGGCCCTACCAGTTGTGTTTGTCCTAAATCTCTGAGGAACAGGCCCTACCAGTTGTCCTGAATCTCTGGGGAACAGGCCCTACCAGTTGTGTTTGTCCTGAATCCCTGGGGAACAGGCCCTACCAGTTGTGTTTGTCCTAAATCTCTGAGGAACAGGCCCTACCAGTTGTGTTTGTCCTGAATCTCTGGGGAACAGGCCCTACCAGTTGTCCTGAATCCCTGGGGAACAGGCCCTACCAGTTGTCCTGAATCCCTGGGGAACAGGCCCTACCAGTTGTCCTGAATCCCTGGGGAACAGGCCCTACCAGTTGTCCTGAATCCCAGGGGAACAGGCCCTACCAGTTGTCCTGAATCTCTGGGGTACAGGCCCTACCAGTTGTGTTTGTCCTGAATCCCAGGGGAACAGGCCCTACCAGTTGTCCTGAATCTCTGGGGAACAGGCCCTACCAGTTGTGTTTGTCCTGAATCCCAGGGGAACAGGCCCTACCAGTTGTCCTGAATCTCTGGGGAACAGGCCCTACCAGTTGTGTTTGTCCTGAATCTCTGGGGAACAGGCCCTACCAGTTGTGTTTGTCCTGAATCCCTGGGGAACAGGCCCTACCAGTTGTCCTGAATCTCTGGGGAACAGGCCCTACCAGTTCTTACACACTCTAAACCTAAACTACACAATTATCTTGTCCTGAATCCCTGGGAACAGGCCCTACCAGTTGTCCTGAATCCCAGGGGAACAGGCCCTACCAGTTGTGTTTGTCCTGAATCTCTGGGGAACAGGCCCTACCAGTTGTCCTGAATCCCTGGGGAACAGGCCCTACCAGTTGTGTTTGTCCTGAATCTCTGGGGAACAGGCCCTACCAGTTGTCCTGAATCCCTGGGGAACAGGCCCTACCAGTTGTCCTGAATCCCTGGGGAACAGGCCCTGGGGAACCCCTAGTTGTCCTGAATCCCTGGGGAACAGGCCCTACCAGTTGTGTTTGTCCTGAATCCCTGGGGAACAGGCCCTACCAGTTGTGTTTTTCCTGAATCCTGAATCCCTGGGGAACAGGCCCTACCAGTTGTCCTGAATCCCTGGGGAACAGGCCCTACCAGTTGTGTTTGTCCTGAATCCCTGGGGAACAGGCCCTACCAGTTGTGTTTGTCCTGAATCTCTGGGGAACAGGCCCTACCAGTTGTGTTTGTCCTGAATCCCTGGGGAACAGGCCCTACCAGTTGTGTTTGTCCTGAATCCCTGGGGAACAGGCCCTACCAGTTGTGTTTGTCCTGAATCCCAGGGGAACAGGCCCTACCAGTTGTCCTGAATCCCAGGGGAACAGGCCCTACCAGTTGTCCTGAATCCCTGGGGAACAGGCCCTACCAGTTGTGTTTGTCCTGAATCCCTGGGGAACAGGCCCTACCAGTTGTCCTGAATCCCAGGGGAACAGGCCCTACCAGTTGTGTTTGTCCTGAATCCCTGGGGAACAGGCCCTACTAGTTGTCCTGAATCTCTGGGGAACAGGCCCTACCAGTTGTCCTGAATCCCTGGGGAACAGGCCCTACCAGTTGTGTTTGTCCTGCACTATGGAAAGTTATGGTTCATACACTTGTTTAGTGTTTATGTGTAAGGGACTCTCTCTGTCTCTCTCTGTGCCTCTTCGTTCAGTGTCATAGTCCTGTCCATGAACATCATGTAGATCACATCAATGAGGATCACATCATTTTGTTCTCTAATGCTGTCTTCTCTTCGTCTTCAGACCACAGTAAAGACGCTGCTTATCTGGGTAAAATCCTAGAAGGATTCACCCTGGCCTCCGATAAGCTGGAGACCAAAACAGTAGGTGCTCTCTTAACCTAGTTTCTAAATGAATCTTTCTTCAATTACCTCCGAATTATATCACCTCCATGAATCTCTGGCCTCTTTCTCTCCTCTCTTTCTCTCCTCTCTTTCTCTCCTCTCTCTCTCTCTCTCTCTCTCTCTCTCTCTCTCTCTCTCTCTCTCTCTCTCTCTCTCAGTCTCTCTCCACCTCTCTCTCTCTCTCTCCTCTCTCTCTCTCTCTCTCTCTCTCTCTCTCTCTCTCTCTCTCTCTCCTCTCTCTCTCTCTCTCTCTCCACTCTCTCTCTCTCTCTCTCTCTCTCTCTCTCTCTCTCTCTCACCTCTCTCTCCACCTCTCTCTCTCTCTGTCTACCTCTCTCTCTCTCTCTCTCTACCTCTCTCTCTCTCCTCTCTGTCTCTCTACCTCCTCTCTCTCCCACCTCTCTCTCTCTCCACCTTGTCTCTCTCTCCCACCTCTCTCTCTCTCTCTCAGTCTCTCTCTCCCTCTCTCTCTCTCTCCTCTCTCTCTCTCTCTCTCTCTCTCTCTCTCTCTCTCTCTCTCTCTCTCTTGTCTCTCTCTCTCTCTCTGTCTACCTCTCTCTCTCTCTTCTCCTCTCTCTCTCTCTCTCTCTCTCTCTCTCTCTCTCTCTCTCTCTCTCTCTCTCTCCTCTCTCTCTCTCTGAATCTCTCTGGAACTACCTCTCCAGAGACTTCTCTCTCTCTTTCTCTCCTCCTCTGGTGGACCTCTCCTCTCTCAGCCTCTGGTTCTCCCAGGCTCTCTCTCTCCTCTCTCCACATGGCCCAGGAAGAGCCCTCCACTTCAGCTCTCTGCTGTGTCTTCTCTGTCTCTCTCTCTCTCTCTCTCTCTCAGTGGTCTGTTCTGCTTTTTATAGATAGTCCTGACTACTCACCCCTCTCTCTCTCAGTCCATCCACCTCTCTCTCTCCTCATCATCTCCATCTCCTCACCTCTCTCTCCCCTCTCTTCTGGTTGTCTACTGCTGTCTCTCTCTTCTCTGTCTACCACTCTCTCTGCTTCTCGCCCTGGCCTCTCTCTCTCCCTGTCTCCTCCTCTCTTCTCTCTCCAAAACTAGACTCTCTCTCTGCCCTGTTTCTAAATCTCTGCTCTCACCTCTCTCTCCACTTATATCACTCTCTGTCTCCTCTGCCTCTCTCTCTCCTCTCTTCTCTCTCTCGCTCTGTCTGTCTCTCTCCTCTCTCTCTCTCTCTGCCCTCTCTCTCTCTCTCTCTCTCCTCTCTCTCTCTCCTTCTCTCTCTCTCTCTCCCTCCCCTCTCTCTCCACCTCTCCTCCACTCTCTCCTCTGTCTACCTCTCTCTCTCTCTCTCTCTACCCTCTCTCTCTCTCTCGCCCTGTCTACCTCTCTCTCTCCTCCCTGTCTCTCTTCTCTCTCCACCTCGCTCTCTCTCTCCACTGCCCTCTCTCTCTCTCTCCCCTGTCTCTCCACCTCTCTCTCTCTCTGTCTACCTCTCTCTCTCTCTCCTGTCTACCTCTCTCTCTCCTGTCTCCCTCTCTCTCCCTGTCTCCTCTCTCTGCCACCTGTCTCCTCTCTCTCTCTCTCTCTCTCTCTCTCCTCTCTCCTCTCTGTCTCTCTCTCTCCTCCCTCTCTCTCCCTCTCTCTCTCTCTCTGTCTACCTCTCTCCTCTCTCTCTCTCTCCCTCTCTCCTCTCTCTCTCTCTCTCTCGCTCTGTCTACCTCTCTCCCTCCCTCTCTCTCTGTCTCCCTCTCTCTCTCTCTCTCTCTCCTCTCTCTCCTCCCTCTCTCTCTCTCTCTCTCTCTACCCCTCTCTCCTCAGATCTTCCCTCCTCCCAACCTGCCCAGAGACTTCCCTGCCCTGTCCACTACTTCCGTCCAGTGGTGGACCTGTCCAGCGTCAGCCCCATGGTAGCCCAGGCCCTGAAGACGTCTCGAGGCCACATGGCCCAGGAAGAGCCCTCTAAGGGGGTCGTCACCAGCTGGACTCTGCCCAGAGGAGGGAGCTGCTGGGGAGGCTACACTGCAAGGTGCAGACTGTTCTCTCTATTCTTCTGAAACCCTGTCTAGACACAACAATAATGTTTTAATCCTCGTGGTCGTCTCCTCTTTATCAACTGTGGTGCTATGTCCATCTGCACTCTGTTCTGCTTTTATTATAGATAGTCCTGACTACTCACCCCGGTCTCCTCCCTGCCCTGTCTCCTCCCTGCCTTGTCTCCTCTCTGCCTTGTCTCCTCCTTGCCCGGTCTCCTCCCTGCCCTGTCTCCTCTCTGCCCTGTCTCCTCTCTGCCCTGTCTCCTCTCTGCCCTGTCTCCTCTCTGCCCTGTCTCCTCTCTGCCCTGTCTCCTCTCTGCCCTGTCTCCTCTCTGCCCTTTCTCCTCCCTCCCCTGTCTCCTCCCTGCCCTGTCCTCCTCCCTGCCCTGTCCTCCTCCCTGCCCTGTCCTCCTCCCTGCCCTGTCTTCCTCCCTGCCCTGTCTTCCTCCCTGCCCTGTCTTCATCCCTGCCCTGTCTTCCTCCCTGCCCTGTCTCCTCCCTGCCCTGTCTCCTCCCTGCCCTGTCTCCTCCCTGCCCTGTCTCCTCCCTGCCCTGTCTCCTCTCTGCCCTTTCTCCTCCCTCCCCTGTCTCCTCCCTGCCCTGTCCTCCTCCCTGCCCTGTCCTCCTCCCTGCCCTGTCTCCTCCCTGCCCTGTCTTCCTCCCTGCCCTGTCTTCCTCCCTGCCCTGTCTTCATCCCTGCCCTGTCTTCCTCCCTGCCCTGTCTCCTCCCTGCCCTGTCTCCTCCCTGCCCTGTCTCCTCCCTGCCCTGTCTCCTCCCTGCCCTGTCTCCTCCCTGCCCTGTCTCCTCCCTGCCCTGTCTCCTCCCTGCCCTGTCTCCTCCCTGCCTTGTCTCCTCCCTGCCTTGTCTCCTCCTTGCCCCGTCTCCTCCCTGCCCCGTCTCCTCCCTGCCCTGTCCTCCTCCCTGCCCCGTCTCCCCCTGCCCCTCCCCTGCCCGGTCTCCTCCCTGCCCTGTCTCCTGTGTCCCCTCCCTGTCTCCTTGTCCCCTGTAGTCCTCCTCCCCCTGCCCCGTCTCCTCCCTGCCCCGTCCTCCCCCTGCCCGTCTCCCCCTGCCCGGTCTCCAGGTATTGTCTCCTTGTCCCCTCCCCTGTCCTCCTCCCTGCCCTGTCCTCCTCCCTGCCCTGTCTCCTTGTCCCCTGTCCCCTGTCCTCCTCCCTGCCCTGTCCTCCTCCCTGCCCAGTGTCTCCTTTGTCCCCTCCCCTGTCCTCCTCCCTCCAGGCCCCAGCTCTTGTTTGACCTGCTGAAGGTTGAGGACAGAGATTGTAGTCCAGTGTCTTGTATTGTAGTCCTCAGTGTCCAGCTCAGGCCCCAGACAGCCTGTCCCCTGGGGAGGCCAGTGTCAGCCGTTGTGGCTGTAGGGGTCCAGTGTCTTGTATTGTAGCAGTCCAGAGCCTCCGTCTTGAAGGCCCTGTCTAGCAGGTGTCCTGTATCTGTCTGTCTGTCTTGTGTTGAACCATCCTGGGATAAGTCTAGTGTCTTGTATTGTAGTCCAGTGTCTTGTATTGTAGTCCAGTGTCTTGTATTGTAGTCCAGTGTCTTGTATTGTAGTGTCTTGTATTGTAGTGTCTTGTCTTGTGTAGTCCAGTGTCTTGTATTGTAGTCCAGTGTCTTGTGTTGTAGTCTAGTGTCTTGTGTTGTAGTCCAGTGTCTTGTGTTGTAGTCCAGTGTCTTGTATTGTAGTCCAGTGTCTTGTGTTGTAGTCTAGTGTCTTGTGTTGTAGTCTAGTGTCTTGTATTGTAGTCTGGTGTCTTGTATTGTAGTCCGGTGTCTTGTGTTGTAGTCCAGTGTCTTGTATTGTGGTCCAGTGTCTTGTATTGTGGTCCAGTGTCTTGTATTGTAGTCCAGTGTATTGTAGTCCAGTGTATTGTAGTCCAGTGTCTTGTGTTGTAGTCCAGTGTCTTGTAGTCCAGTGTATTGTAGTCCAGTGTCTTGTGTTGTAGTCCAGTGTCTTGTGTTGTAGTCCAGTGTCTTGTGTTGTAGTCTAGTGTCTTGTGTTGTAGTCCAGTGTCTTGTATTGTAGTCTAGTGTCTTGTATTGTAGTCCAGTGTCTTGTGTTGTAGTCCAGTGTCTTGTGTTGTAGTCTAGTGTCTTGTATTGTAGTCCAGTGTCTTGTGTTGTAGTCCAGTGTCTTGTATTGTAGTCCAGTGTCTTGTATTGTAGTTCAGTGTCTTGTGTTGTAGTCCAGTGTCTTGTGTTGTAGTCCAGTGTCTTGTGTTGTAGTCCAGTGTCTTGTATTGTAGTCCAGTGTCTTGTGTTGTAGTCCAGTGTCTTGTGTTGTAGTCCAGTGTCTTGTAGTCTAGTGTCTTGTGTTGTAGTCCAGTGTCTTGTATTGTAGTGTCTTGTATTGTAGTCCAGTGTCTTGTATTGTAGTCCTTGTGTTGTAGTCTGTCTTGTGTTGTAGTCCAGTGTCTTGTGTTGTAGTCCAGTGTCTTGTATTGTAGTCCAGTGTCTTGTGTTGTAGTCCAGTGTCTTGTATTGTAGTCCAGTGTCTTGTATTGTAGTCTAGTGTCTTGTATTGTAGTCCAGTGTCTTGTATTGTAGTCCAGTGTCTTGTATTGTAGTCCAGTGTCTTGTATTGTAGTCCAGTGTCTTGTGTTGTAGTCCAGTGTCTTGTGTTGTAGTCCAGTGTCTTGTATTGTAGTCCAGTGTCTTGTATTGTAGTCCAGTGTCTTGTATTGTCCAGTGTCTTGTGTCTTGTAGTCCAGTGTCTTGTGTTGTAGTCCAGTGTCTTGTATTGTAGTCCAGTGTCTTGTATTGTAGTCCAGTGTCTTGTATTGTTGTCCAGTGTCTTGTATTGTAGTCCAGTGTCTTGTGTTGTTGTCCAGTGTCTTGTGTTGTAGTCCAGTGTCTTGTATTGTAGTCCAGTGTCTTGTATTGTAGTCCAGTGTCTTGTATTGTAGTCTGGTGTCTTGTATTGTAGTCCGGTGTCTTGTGTTGTAGTCCAGTGTCTTGTATTGTGGTCCAGTGTCTTGTATTGTGGTCCAGTGTCTTGTATTGTAGTCCAGTGTATTGTAGTCCAGTGTATTGTAGTCCAGTGTCTTGTGTTGTAGTCCAGTGTCTTGTAGTCCAGTGTATTGTAGTCCAGTGTCTTGTGTTGTAGTCCAGTGTCTTGTGTTGTAGTCCAGTGTCTTGTGTTGTAGTCTAGTGTCTTGTGTTGTAGTCCAGTGTCTTGTATTGTAGTCTAGTGTCTTGTATTGTAGTCCAGTGTCTTGTGTTGTAGTCCAGTGTCTTGTGTTGTAGTCTAGTGTCTTGTATTGTAGTCCAGTGTCTTGTGTTGTAGTCCAGTGTCTTGTATTGTAGTCCAGTGTCTTGTATTGTAGTTCAGTGTCTTGTGTTGTAGTCCAGTGTCTTGTGTTGTAGTCCAGTGTCTTGTCTTGTGTTGTAGTCCAGTGTCTTGTATTGTAGTCCAGTGTCTTGTGTTGTAGTCCAGTGTCTTGTGTTGTAGTCCAGTGTCTTGTAGTCTAGTGTCTTGTGTTGTAGTCCAGTGTCTTGTATTGTAGTGTCTTGTATTGTAGTCCAGTGTCTTGTATTGTAGTCCAGTGTCTTGTGTTGTAGTCCAGTGTCTTGTAGTCCAGTGTCTTGTATTGTAGTCCAGTGTCTTGTGTTGTAGTCCAGTGTCTTGTATTGTAGTCCAGTGTCTTGTATTGTAGTCCAGTGTCTTGTATTGTAGTCCAGTGTCTTGTATTGTAGTCCAGTGTCTTGTATTGTAGTCCAGTGTCTTGTATTGTAGTCCAGTGTCTTGTATTGTAGTCCAGTGTCTTGTGTTGTAGTCCAGTGTCTTGTATTGTAGTCCAGTGTCTTGTAGTTGTCTGTCCAGGGTCTTGTATTGTCGTCCAGTGTCTTGTAGTCCAGTGTCTTGTGTTGTAGTCCAGTGTCTTGTATTGTAGTCCAGTGTCTTGTATTGTAGTCCAGTGTCTTGTATTGTTGTCCAGTGTCTTGTATTGTAGTCCAGTGTCTTGTGTTGTTGTCCAGTGTCTTGTGTTGTAGTCCAGTGTCTTGTATTGTAGTCCAGTGTCTTGTATTGTAGTCCAGTGTCTTGTATTGTTGTCCAGTGTCTTGTATTGTAGTCCAGTGTCTTGTATTGTAGTCCAGTGTCTTGTATTGTTGTCCAGTGTCTTGTATTGTTGTCCAGTGTCTTGTATTGTAGTCCAGTGTCTTGTGTTGTAGTCCAGTGTCTTGTATTGTAGTCTAGTGTCTTGTATTATAAACTGGGTGGTTTGAGCCCTGAATGCTGATTGGCTGTCAGCTGTGGTATATCAGACCGTATACCACAGGTACGACCAACACAATGCACTGATACGTCTTGCATGGCTCTCATCTACAATATGCTGCTGCTCTTGTGTAACGTCAGATCACCGAGTCTCTGTTGAATCCATCCAGGTTCGCCCCCACGCAGAGCAGCAGCAGCAGGAGGCTCTGAGTGTGTGGAGTGTCTTGCCCTACGGCGCAGGCCCAGACAGGACAGACCTTCAAACCCTTTGAGAGGACCCCTCATAAACAGGCCCGATACGACCTTGTATAGACCAGCTCAAACAAGGAGACCAGTGTCTTGAGGCTGCATGGGGTCAAACTGATTCAAGGGAAGTTTATTCTATGCAATGGACAGGCTCTTAGAAAACAGACCGTCTCAAACAGGCAGAGACCGAGGTACGGAGGCTGCATGGGGTCAAACTGATTCAGGGTCGTTTACTCTATGCAATGGACAGGCTCTTAGAAAACAGACCGTCTCAAACAGGCAGAGACCGAGTGTCGGAGGCTGCATGGGGTCAAACTGATTCAAGGGACGTTTATTCTATGCAATGGACAGGCTCTTAGAAAACAGACCGTCTCAAACAGGCAGAGGCAGAGGTACAGAGAACTGGTTTGGCTGCCATTTTAACAAAGACCAAAGGGCTTGACAATGACAATCTGGTATTGTAATGTTATCGTGGTCTATTAAGACAATAAAAACACTTCTCACGGTGACCACAGACACATTGAGAGCCTCTTTAAGACGTTCTGCAAGAATCAGCCCGTGTTCTGCTGTTGGAACATTCCTCTCCCAACGTTCATTATCCACTAAGATTCCCATGATGGTTTCATCCTCACATCTAAACCGTCTCCTCAACTCTGTCCAGATGCCCTGGAGTTGAGCTTGGACCCCACCATGACAGAGTGGGAGAGAGGGAGAGAGAGGGACGAGTTTGTCCGTGCTGCTCTCCTCTACAAGCCCAGCAGCTCCTCTCTGTCTTGTCGCTTCACCAGAGGGAAACAGGATGACGGTGTGGAGGCAGACACTGTGGAGGTGACACGCGATCTGGAGGTAGGCAGCTCTCCACAGCTTCACCATCATGTTGAAGGATTGTGGGTAATCAATACTGAGGTGTCTTGTTGAAGGATCTGGAGGTAGGCAGCTCTCCTCAGCTTCACCATAATGTTGAAGGATTGTGGGTAATCAATACTGAGGTAGGCAGCTCTCCTCAGCTTCACCATCATGTTGAAGGATTGTGGGTAATCAATACTGAGGTAGGCAGCTCTCCTCAGCTTCACCATCATGTTGAAGGATTGTGGGTAATCAATACTGAGGGGAGATCTGGAGGTAGGCAGCTCTCCTCAGCTTCACCATC
>NC_060177.1:4579256-4636287 GCF_021184085.1 Oncorhynchus gorbuscha
TCAGGATATAACTGAGCTATCCAGGTCAGGGTTTGTGGGATATAACTGGTTACAGGCTGTCATCCAGGTCACAGGCTTGGCATCAGATATAACTGGTTGTTGTCTATCCAGGTCAGGGTTTGTCAGATATAACTGGGCTATCCAGGTCAGGGTTTGTCAGATATAACTGTTGTTGTTGTCTATCCAGGTCAGGGTTTGTCAGATATAACTGTAGTTGTTGTCTATCCAGGTCAGGGTTTGTCAGATATAACTCCAGTTGTTGTTATCAGGTCAGGGTTTGTCAGATATACTGTTGTTGTTGTCTATCCAGGTCAGGGTTTGTCAGATATAACTGTTGTTATCCAGGTCAGGGTTTGTCAGATATAACTGTTGTTGTTGTCTATCCAGGATTGGGTTTGTCAGGCTATCCAATGTGGTTGTTACAGTCTGGGCATCCAGGTCAGGGTTTGTCAGATATAACTGTTGTTGTTGTCTATCCAGGTCAGGGTTTGTCAGATATAACTGTTGTCATCCAGGTCAGGCTGTCAGATATAACAGGTTGGGCATCCAGGTCAGGGTTTGTCAGATATAACTGTTGTTGTTGTTGGTCCAGGGTTTGTCAGATATAACTGGGTTTGTCTGTCCAGGTCATTTGGGTATAACTGTTGTTGTTGTCTATCCAGGTCAGGGTTTGTCAGATATAACTGTAGTTGTTGTCTATCCAGGTCAGGGTTTGTCAGATATAACTGTAGTTGTTGTCTATCCAGGTCAGGGTTTGTCAGATATAACTGTTTGTTGTTGTCTATCCAGGTCAGGGTTTGCAGATCAGATATAACTGTTGTTGTTGTCTATCCAGGTCAGGGTTTGTCAGATATAACTGAGTTTGTTTATCCAGGTCAGGGTTTGTCAGACATAACTGTTGTTGTTGTCTATCCAGGTCAGGGTTTGTCAGATATAACTGTTGTTGTCTATCCAGGTCAGGGTTTGTCAGATATAACTGTAGTTGTTGTTTATCCAGGTCAGGGTTTGTCAGATATAACTGTTGTTGTTGTTGTTGTCTGTCCAGGTCAGGGTTTGTCAGATATAACTGTTGTTGTTGTTTATCCAGGTCAGGGTTTGTCAGATATAACTGTTGTTGTTGTTGTTGTCTATCCAGGTCAGGGTTTGTCAGATATAACTGTAGTTGTTGTCTATCCAGGTCAGGGTTTGTCAGATATAACTGTTGTTGTCTATCCAGGTCAGGGTTTGTCAGATATAACTGTTGTTGTTGTCTATCCAGGTCAGGGTTTGTCAGATATAACTGTTGTTGTTGTCTATCCAGGTCAGGGTTTGTCAGATATAACTGTTGTTGTCTGTCCAGGTCAGGGTTTGTCAGATATAACTGTTGTTGTTGTTGTTGTCTATCCAGGTCAGGGTTTGTCAGATATAACTGTAGTTGTTGTCTATCCAGGTCAGGGTTTGTCAGATATAACTGTTGTTGTTGTCTATCCAGGTCAGGGTTTGTCAGATATAACTGTTGTTGTTGTCTATCCAGGTCAGGGTTTGTCAGATATAACTGTTGTTGTTGTCTATCCAGGTCAGGGTTTGTCAGATATAACTGTTGTTGTCTATCCAGGTCAGGGTTTGTCAGATATAACTGTTGTTGTTGTCTATCCAGGTCAGGGTTTGTCAGATATAACTGTTGTTGTTGTTGTTGTCTATCCAGGTCAGGGTTTGTCAGATATAACTGTAGTTGTTGTCTATCCAGGTCAGGGTTTGTCAGATATAACTGTAGTTGTTGTCTATCCAGGTCAGGGTTTGTCAGATATAACTGTTGTTGTTGTCTATCCAGGTCAGGGTTTGTCAGATATAACTGTTGTTGTTGTCTATCCAGGTCAGGGTTTGTCAGATATAACTGTTGTTGTTGTCTGTCCAGGTCAGGGTTTGTCAGATATAACTGTTGGGTTTGTTGTCTATCCAGGTCAGGGTTTGTCAGATATAACTGTTGTTGTTGTCTATCCAGGTCAGGGTTTGTCAGATATAACTGTTGTTGTCTATCCAGGTCAGGGTTTGTCAGATATAACTGTTGTTGTTGTCTATCCAGGTCAGGGTTTGTCAGATATAACTGTAGTTGTTGTCTGTCCAGGTCAGGGTTTGTCAGATATAACTATTGTAGTTGTTGTTGTCTGTCCAGGTCAGGGTTTGTCAGATCTAACTATTGTTTTCTTTCCAGGTCAGGGTTTGTGGGAATGCCCAAAGTGAAGAGAGACAAGTTCTCTGTGTTTAACTTCCTGACTGTATCAGAGAGTCCAACAGCTAGTGCTTCCCCCGCTCCACAAGGTAACAAACAATCAGTTCCACTTTATTCCAGACACCTCGCATTTTATGTCAAGTGTTACGGGAAGAATTTCAGAGTGTCGGGGTGTTGACTATCATTAAATGTTAAGACTGTATATTATCAAATCTATTCTCTGTGTAATTTAATTACGCGACTTTAATTAACTAGGAAGTCGGCACCACGGGAAAATGTTTAGAGTATTTATTTCACGAATATAACTCTTCCGATGTTTTCACATCTTATCGATTAGTCCCTTATTAATGTATTATTACCTCATTAGTCTCATTACTGAACGTCTCAAACCCCTTGGATATCTGCATGAACCCTGAATCAGAGAGATACAAATCAACTTAATTATTTATTTACTAACTAACTTAATTATATACATACACACACAACACGTCATACATGGGTTACTAAATGATACAAAGAAAAAGTCCCTAGCGGACCAAACCGATATGATGGCTTGGTAGACAAAGGAAAGGGGGTGGTGACCGCTCAAGAGCGGGAAAACTCAGAGTAGATTCAAGTACATACAGTTGACTACACTACACTTCACTACACTACACCTCACTACACTACACCTCACTACACTACACTACACCTCACTACACTACACTTGTAGAAATGCCTTTACTTTGAACATGAACAACCGTCCGTTCGAATAGAAATTACAATTTGCCTATTTACGAGTGTATGCCTTTGTTGTCCCTCTCTGTGGTCGCCGGTCTGTCTACTGGATAGTCAGTCAACAGAAAGCCTCAGGTTTCTCCACCAGAGATCAAAGTCTGTCAGAGTTGTAGGTTGTTATAATGGATACTTCAGAGTACCATTCGGGAAATGTTCTTAGATCGGATTGTGTTTACCAGGCTAAAGTATTTAAACAGCTGCAGCCGGGAATAATTGTTCTTTTAGTTTGTAGATTTCTCAGCCGTCTCAACGTGGGAATGACCTCCACGTTCTCTGGTCAAAGTTGTTTTGTAGTGTTGCCATCCGTCTCAACATGTAGCGACAGCTCCTTATTGTCTGTTTTAATGTCCATTTTGTCACGGGTGGTTTTATACTCTGTGGGAGAAGGGGGTCGGTTTCCATGACGCCTGCTGCGAGGTCTGGGCTCACGGGTGGCCCCTACGTCTCTCTGTGTAAACCTGGCCCCTACGTTTCTCTGTGTAAACCTGGCCCCTACGTCTCTCTGTGTAAACCTGGCCCCTACGTCTCTCTCTCTCTCTGTGTAAACCTGGCCCCTACCTCTCTGTGTAAACCTGGCCCCTACGTCTCTCTCTCTCTCTGTGTAAACCTGGCCCCTACGTCTCTCTGTGTAAACCTGGCCCCTACGTCTCTCTGTGTAATCCTGGCCCTACGTCTCTCTGTGTAAACCTGGCCCCTACGTCTCTCTCTCTGTGTAAACCTGGGCCCTACGTGTCTCTCTCTCTCTCTGTGTAAACCTGGCCCCTACGTCTCTCTCTCTGTATAAACCTGGCCCCTACGTCTCTCTCTCTGTAAACCTGGCCCCTACGTCTCTCTCTCTCTGTGTAAACCTGGCCCCTATATGTCTCTCTCTCTCTCTCTGTAAACCTGGCCCCTACGTCTCTCTGTATAAACCTGGCCCCTACATCTCTCTCTCTCTGTGTAAACCTGGCCCCTACGTCTCTCTCTCTCTGTGTAAACCTGGCCCCTATATGTCTCTCTCTCTCTCTGTATAAACCTGGCCCCTTACGTCTCTCTATGTAAACCTGGCCCCTACGTCTCTCTCTCTCTCTCTCTGTGTAAACCTGGCCCTACGTCTCTCTCTCTCTCTCTCTGTAAACCTGGCCCTACGTCTCTCTCTCTCTCTTTTGTAAACCTGGCCCTACGTCTCTCTCTCTCTGTAAACCTGGCCCTACATCTCTCTCTCTCTCTCTGTAAACCTGGCCCTACCTCTCTCTCTCTCTGTGTAAACCTGGCCCTACGTCTCTCTCTCTCTCTGTAAACCTGGCCCTACGTCTCTCTCTCTCTCTGTGTAAACCTGGCCCCTACGTCTCTCTGTGTAAACCTGGCCCCTACGTTTCTCTGTGTAAACCTGGCCCCTACGTCTCTCTCTCTCTGTGTATACCTGGCCCCTACATCTCTGTGTAAACCTGGCCCCTACGTCTCTCTCTCTCTCTGTGTAAACCTGGCCCCTACGTCTCTCTCTCTGTGTAAACCTGGCCCCTATGTCTCTCTCTCTCTGTGTAAACCTGGCCCCTACGTCTCTCTCTCTCTGTGTAAACCTGGCCCCTACATCTCTCTGTGTAAACCTGGCCCCTACGTCTCTCTCTCTCTGTATAAACCTGGCCCCTATGTCTCTCTCTCTGAGTAAACCTGACCCCCACGTCTCTCTGTGTAAACCTGGCCCCTACGTCTCTTTCTCTCTCTGTGTAAACCTGGCCCCTACATCTCTGTGTAAACCTGGCCCCTACGTCTCCATAAACCTGGCCCCTATGTCTCTGTGTAAACTGAACCCCTATGTCTCTCTCTGTGTGTAAACTGTCCCCTACTCTCTCTCTGTGTAAACCTGGCCCCTACGTCTCTCTGTGTAAACCTGGCCCCTATGTCTCTCTGTATCTCTCTGTGTAAACCTGGCCCCTACGTCTCTCTGTATCTATCTGTGTAAACCTGGCCCCTGCGTCTCTCTCTCAATCTCTCTCTGTATAAACCTGGCCCCTATGTCTCTCTCTCTCTGTGTAAACCTGGCCCCTACGTCTCTGTGTAAACCTGGCACCTATGTCTCTCACTCTCTGTGTAAACCTGGCCCCTACCTCTCTGTGTAAACCTGGCCCCTATGTCTCTCTCTCTCTCTGTGTAGGTGTGAAGCCCTCTGAGCCAGGGAAGAGGTCCAGGTGGGATGTGTCTGGCCAGGCTGGGGACAAGGAGAGGAAGGGGAAGGATCCGGTCAGTGAGTTCCTCAGTGTGGCTCGTATTGAAGCCTCTGGGTCAGGACCAGAAGCCTCTACTACTGATGGCCCTACAACGGATCCTACTGTAGAGGTACTGGTACCATCCTACTACACTACATACCCCACTGATCCTACTGTAGAGGTACTGGTACCATCCTACTACATACACCACTGATCCTACTGTAGAGGTTCTGGTACCATCCTACTACACTACATACACTACAGTCTACTTTAATCCTGAGAGGTTTGACAGTCTACTGTAATCCTGAGAGGTTTGACAGTCTACTGTAATCCTGAGAGGATTGACAGTCTACTGTAATCCTGAGAGGTTTGACAGTCTACTGTAATCCTGAGAGGTTTGACAGTCTACTGTAATCCTGAGAGGTTTGACAGTCTACTGTAATCCTGAGAGGTTTGACAGTTTACTGTAATCCTGAGAGGTTTGACAGTCTACTGTAATCCTGAGAGGTTTGACAGTCTACTGTAATCCTGAGAGGTTTGACAGTCTACTGTAATCCTGAGAGGTTTGACAGTCTACTGTAATCCTGAGAGGTTTGACAGTCTACTGTAATCCTGAGAGGTTTGACAGTCTACTGTAATCCTGAGAGGTTTGACAGTCTACTGTAATCCTGAGAGGTTTGACAGTCTACTGTAATCCTGAGAGGTTTGACAGTCTACTGTAATCCTGAGAGGTTTGACAGTCTACTGTAATCCTGAGAGGTTTGACGGTCTACTGTAATCCTGAGAGGTTTGACAGTCTACTGTAATCCTGAGAGGTTTGACAGTCTACTGTAATCCTGAGAGGTTTGACAGTCTACTGTAATCCTGAGAGGTCTGACAGTCTACTGTAATCCTGAGAGGTTTGACGGTCTACTGTAATCCTACGGGGGTCGACGGTCTACTGTAATCCTACGGGGGTCGACGGTCTACTGTAATCCTACGAGGGTCGACGGTCTACTGTAATCCTACGAGGGTCGACGGTCTACTGTAATCCTACGAGGGTCGACGGTCTACTGTAATCCTACGAGGGTCGACGGTCTACTGTAATCCTACGAGGGTCGACGGTCTACTGTAATCCTACGAGGGTCGACGGTCTACTGTAATCCTACGAGGGTCGACGGTCTACTGTAATCCTACGAGGGTCGACGGTCTACTGTAAACCTAGAGGGTCGACAGTCTACTGTAATCCTACGAGGGTCGACGGTCTACTGTAATCCTACGAGGGTCGACTGTCTACTGTAATCCTACGAGGGTTGACGGTCTACTGTAAAACGTAGAGGGTTGACAGTCTACTGTAATCCTACGAGGGTTGACCGACTTAAGAGGTTCAGATGTTTTGTAAATCACATGTTGTTAATCGATGATGTTTCTGACTGAGCAGCCAGACACGGAGCAGAAAGAGGAAGAGGAGGAGGAGGAGGAGGAAGAGGAGGAGAGCAGGCCGTCTATGGATCTGTTCAAGGCCATCTTCGCCAGTTCATCAGACGAGAAGTCTTCCTCTTCTTCTGAAGGAGAGAGTGAGGAGGAGGAGGAGGAGAAAGAGGAAGGTGTTCGGAGCAAGGCTGGGACTGGGCCTCAGATATCTAACCAGTTGAATGTCAACACAACCCAACCTGCTCCTCCTGTGTCAGCTACACCCAGCCAGCACCCAGGTATAAACACTGGTCCTCCTGTGTCAGCTACACCCAGGTATAAACACTGGTCCTCCTGTGTCGACTACACCCAGGTATAAACACTGGTCCTCCTGTGTCGACTACACCCAGCCAGCACCCAGGTATAAACACTGGTCCTCCTGTGTCAGCTACACCCAGCCAGCACCCAGGTATAAACACTGGTCCTCCTGTGTCAGCTACACCCAGGTATAAACACTGGTCCTCCTGTGTCAGCCAGCACCCAGGTATAAACACTGGTCCTCCTGTGTCAGCTACACCCAGCCAGCACCCAGGTATAAACACTGGTCCTCCTGTGTCAGCTACACCCAGGTATAAACACTGGTCCTCCTGTGTCAGCTACACCCAGCCAGCACCCAGGTATAAACACTGGTCCTCCTGTGTCAGCTACACCCAGGTATAAACACTGGTCCTCCTGTGTCAGCTACACCCAGGTATAAACACTGGTCCTCCTGTGTCAGCTACACCCAGGTATAAACACTGGTCCTCCTGTGTCAGCTACACCCAGGTATAAACACTGGTCCTCCTGTGTCAGCTACACCCAGCCAGCACCCAGGTATAAACACTGGTCCTCCTGTGTCAGCTACACCCAGGTATAAACACTGGTCCTCCTGTGTCAGCTACACCCAGGTATAAACACTGGTCCTCCTGTGTCAGCTACACCCAGGTATAAACACTGGTCCTCCTGTGTCAGCTACACCCAGGTATAAACACTGGTCCTCCTGTGTCAGCTACACCCAGGTATAAACACTGGTCCTCCTGTGTCAGCTACACCCAGGTATAAACACTGGTCCTCCTGTGTCAGCTACACCCAGGTATAAACACTGGTCCTCCTGTGTCAGCTACACCCAGGTATATACACTGGTCCTCCTGTGTCGACTACACCCAGGTATAAACACTGGTCCTCCTGTGTCAGCTACACCCAGGTATGAACACTGGTCCTCCTGTGTTGACTACACCCAGGTATAAACACTGGTCCTCCTGTGTCAGCTACACCCAGGTATAAACACTGGTCCTCCTGTGTTGACTACACCCAGGTATAAACACTGGTCCTCCTGTGTCAGCTACACCCAGGTATAAACACTGGTCCTCCATGGGGTTTATTATGGATCCCCATTAGTTCCTGCCAAGGCAGCAGCTACTCTTCCTGGGGTTTATTATGGATCCCCATTAGTTCCTGCCAAGGCAGCAGCTACTCTTCCTGGGGTTTATTATGGATCCCCATTAGTTCCTGCCAAGGCAGCAGCTACTCTTCCTTGGGTTTATTATGGATCGCCATTAGTTCCTGCCAAGGCAGCAGCTACTCTTCCTGGGGTTTATTATGGATCCCCATTAGTTCCTGTCAAGGCAGCAGCTACTCTTCCTGGGGTTTATTATGGATCCCCATTAGTTCCTGTCAAGGCAGCAGCTACTCTTCCTGGGGTTTATTATGGATCCCCATTAGTTCCTGTCAAGGCAGCAGAGAGACATCTCTGATGGTTTTAACTCTCTGGGTAGTGGAGAATGATGGGACATCTCTGATGCTCTCTGGGTAGTGGAGAATGATGAGAGATGTCTGATGGTTTTAACTCTCTGGGTAGTGGAGAATGATGGGACATCTCTGACATCTCTGATGGTTTTAACTCTCTGGGTTGTGGAGAATGATGGGAGACCTCTGATGGTTTTAACTCTCTGGGTAGTGGAGAATGATGGGACATCTCTGATGCTCTCTGGGTAGTGGAGAATGATGGGACATCTCTGATGGTTTTAACTCTCTGGGTAGTGGAGAATGATGGGACATCTCTGATGGTTTTAACTCTCTGGGTAGTGGAGAATGATGGGAGACCTCTGATGGTTTTAACTCTCTGGGTAGTGGAGAATGATGGGAGATGTCTGATGGTTTTAACTCTCTGGGTAGTGGAGAATGATGGGACATCTCTGATGGTTTTAACTCTCTGGGTAGTGGAGAATGATGGGAGACCTCTGATGGTTTTAACTCTCTGGGTAGTGGAGAATGATGGGAGATGTCTGATGGTTTTAACTCTCTGGGTAGTGGAGAATGATGGGAGGTCTCTGATGGTTTTAACTCTCTGGGTAGTGGAGAATGATGGGAGGTCTCTGATGGTTTTAACTCTCTGGTTAGTGGAGAATGATGGGAGGTCTCTGATGGTTTTAACTCTCTGGGTAGTGGAGAATGATGGGAGGTCTCTGATGGTTTTAACTCTCTGGGTAGTGGAGAATGATGGGAGGTCTCTGATGGTTTTAACTCTCTGGTTAGTGGAGAATGATGGGAGGTCTCTGATGGTTTTAACTCTCTGGGTAGTGGAGAATGATGGGAGATCTCTGATGGTTTTAACTCTCTGGGTAGTGGAGAATGATGGGAGACCTCTGATGGTTTTAACTCTCTGGGTAGTGGAGAATGATGGGAGATGTCTGATGGTTTTAACTCTCTGGGTAGTGGAGAATGATGAGAGGTCTCTGATGGTTTTAACTCAGTTTTTTTATTTTTCAGACTTTGTGTTCAAAATGCCCAGTGGTCCTGCTGTTGCCCCTCCCCCTCGGGACCAGGAAATGGAAGAGGAGGAGTTTGGACCTCGGCTGCCTCCTCCTTCCTCTACATTGAGTGAGTCCCTTACCAATAACGTGATCCAATCAAATCCCGGTTAAACGGACGTTATGATTCCTTAACATCTATTCAGTTCTTGTTGTTCTCAAAAAGCCGTTCGAACCTGCAGCTCATCTTGAGACGTTGATATAGATGATTTGGAGTCTCACCATCTCTGCTTGTCTTTTCAGCAGCAGAGCGCCGTCCGTCCCTGACTCCCTCTGCTAACGACGACAAACACAAGACTAAGTGTAAGGAGAAGCACAAAGCCAAGAAACACGGCAAGCACAAGAAGGACAAGAAGGTACGGCCGGGGAAAACAACTTAACCCAGGAGAATAGACTACGGTGTCTGTTCAAGAGTCCTCTCTCTCTCTCTCTCTCTCTCTCTCTCTCTCTCTCTCTCTCTCTCTCTCTCTCTCTCTCTCTCTCTGTCTCTGTCTCTCTCTCTCTGTCTCTCTCTCTCTCTCTCTGTCTCTCTCTCTCTTTCTGTCTCTCTCTCGGTCTCTCTCTCTCTCTCTCTCTCTCTCTCTCTCTCTCTCTCTCTCTCTTTCTGTCTCTCTCTCTGTCTCTGTCTCTGTGTCTGTCTCTCTCTCTGTCTCTCTCTCTGTCTCTTTGTCTCTCTCTCTCTCTGTCTCTCTCTCTGTCTCTTTGTCTCTCTCTCTGTCTCTCTCTCTGTCTCTCTCTCTCTCTGTCTCTCTCTCTCTCTCTGTCTCTCTCTCTCTGTCTCTCTGTCTCTCTCTCTGTCTCTCTCTCTGTCTCTCTCTCTGTCTCTCTCTCTGTCTCTCTCTGTCTCTCTCTGTCTCACTGTCTCTCTCTCTGTCTCTGTGTCTCTCTCTGTGTCTCTGTGTCTCTGTCTCTGTCTCTCTGTCTCTGTCTCTCTGTCTGTCTCTCTGTCTGTCTGTCCGTCCGTCCGTCCGTCCGTCCGTCCGTCCGTCCGTCCGTCCGTCCGTCCGTCCGTCTGTCTCTCTCTGTCTCCCTCTCTGACAGGCTGCTCTATGACTGGTAAAGTGAGTTATTCAAGAGGATAGCCGTTGCACCAAATATGTTTGTTCTTTTTGTTTTTGGTGGAAGTGCCAGGAGCGCCGTTCACCGTCTGTCAGTATGTCCTCTTGACTCTCCCTCTCTGTCGCTGTTGTTGTTGTTAACAGAAGAAGAAGAAGCACAAGAGGCACAAGCACAAAGCCAAGCAGAAGAAGAGCAGTAAGAAGGAGGAGGAGTCATCAGACAGCAGCTCAGAGGGGAGTGACGGGAACAGCCAGGAGGACGGAGAGGAGGGGGGAGGGGCATCAACAGAAGAGCTGCTCAGAAGGTCAGATTGTAGTACAAAACAGTTAGAACCAGCCCAGAAATGGTTTGGACCTGGCCAAAAAGGGCAACAATGGATAGAACAAGGCCAAAACCAATTGACCCATGTCATTTAAACATGTTACAGTATTATGACTGTGTTATTACATACATGATATGAATCGATCCTTCCTTTCCCATCTGACCAGGTTGAAGAGCATCCGTGGGGAGAAGCTGCAGTGAATCTGTGATCCGACAGACAACAGGATGATCCGACAGACAACAGGATGATCCGACAGACAACAGGATGATCCGACAGACAACAGGATGAGGACAGATATCTGGAGTCAGACAACAGAGCCATTCTGTCATGAATTCCAGCCCTGTAGTTATGCTGATGAAAGAGGGTCTTACTTTACATTTTAAATTGTAATTCTCATGGGATGTGAGTTTTTTTTTTTTGCTGATCGATGTCTCGGGCTGATATGTGGAGAGGTCTTGAATTGTTGCTATCGTCTGTTAATCAATAAAAATGTGAGATTTTGTTGTTGTAATCTGTCTCTGTATTATTGTCAGATTGACAGATTGTCTGGAAAAAAAAAAGTTGATATACATTCGGAAAGTATTCAGACCCCTTGACTTTTTCCACATTTTGTTACGTTACAGCCTTATTCCATAATTTCTTAAATTATTTTTTTCCCACCCCCTCAATCTACACACAATACCCCATAATAACAAAGTGAAAACAGGTTTTTGTATTGCAAATGTATTAAACATAAAAAATAAATACCCCTATCCCTTTTCGATGAGACTTGAAATGCATCCTGTTTCCATTGATCTTCCTTGAGATGTTTCTACAGCTTTGGAGTCCACCTGTGGTAAATTCAATTGATTAGACATGACTTGGAAAGACACACACCTGTCTATATAAGGTCCCACAGCTGACAGTGTATATCAGAGCAAAAACCAAGCCATGAGGTCGAAGGAATTGTTCGTAGAGTTCTGAGACAGGATTGTGATCAGGGGAAAGGTACCAAAAAATGTCTGCTGTGTTGAATGTCCCCAAGGACACAGTGGCCTCCATCATTCTTAAATGGAAGAAGTTTGGAACCACCAAGACTTCATAGAGCTGGCTGCCCGGCCAAACTGAGCAATCAATGGTCATTCTGACAGAGCTCCAGAATTCCTCTATGAAGATGGGAGAACCTTCCAGAAGGACAACCATCTCTGCAGCATTCTACCATAAAGTCCTGATTTGTTGGAGTGGCCAGACGGAAGCCACTCCTCAGTAAAAGGCACATGACAGTCCACATGGAGTTTGCCAAAAGGCACCAAAAGACTCAAACAAAGAAACAAGATTATCAGGCGTCACTTCTGGAGGAAACCTGGCACGGTGAAGCATGGGGGTGGCAGCATCCCTACGGTGAAGCATGGTGGTGGCAGCAACATGCTGTGGGTTTTTCAGCGGCAGGGACTGGGAGACGAGACGGCATCTAGGGAAAGATGAACGGAGCAAAGTACAGAGAGATCCTTGAGAAACTGCTCCAGAGTGGGGCGAAGGTTCACTTTCCAACAGAACGACACTAAGCACACAGCCAAGACAACGCAGGAGTGGTTTTGGGACAAGTCTCAATGTCCTTGAGTGGCCCGGACTTGAACCTAATCAAACATCTCTGGAGAAACCTGAAAATAGCTTTGCTGCGATGCTCCCCATCCAACCTGACAGAGCTTGAGAGGATCTGCAGAGAAGAATGGGAGACACTCCCCAAATACAGGTGTACCAAGCTTGTAGCGTCATACCCAAGAAGACTCAAGACTGTAATCGCTGCCAAAGGTGCTTCAACAAAATACTGAGTAAAGGGTCTTGAATACTTATGTAAATGTGATATTTCAGATTTTTTAATTTTTTATACATTTGCAAAAATTCCTAAAAACATTTGTCAAAATGTGGTATTTCATGTAAATTGATTACACACACAGTTGAAGTTTACATACACCTTAGCCAAATATATTTAAATTCAGTTTATCACAATTCCTGACATTTAATCCAAGGAAAAATTCCCTGTTTTAGGTCAATTCCACTTTATTTTAAGAATGTGAAATGTCAGTATAATAGTAGATAGAATGATTTATTTCAACTTTTATTTATTTCATCATATTTCCAGTGGGTCAGATGTTTAGATACACTCAATTAGTATTTGGTAGCATTGCCTTCAAATTGTTTAACTTGGGTCAAACGTTTCGGGTAGCCTTCCACAAGCTTCCCACAATAAGTTGGGTCAATTTTGATCCATTCCTCCTGACAGAGCTGGTGTAACTGAGTCAGGTTTGTAGGCCTCCTTGCTCGCACAAGCTTTTTCAGTTCTGCCCACAAATTTTCTATAGGATTGAGGTCAGGGCTTTCTGATGGCCACTCCAATACCTTGACTTTGTTGTCCTTAAGCCATTTTGCAACAACTTTGTAAGTATGCTTGGGGTCATTATCCATTTGGAAGACCCATTTGCGACCAAGCTTGAACTTCCTGACTGATGTCTTGAGACGTTGCTTCAATATATCCACATCATTTTCCATTCTCATGATGCCATCTATTTTGTGAAGTGCACCAGTCCCTCCTGCAGCAAAGCACCCCCACAACATGATGCTGCCACCGCCGTGCTTCACGGTTGGGATGTTGTTCTTCGGCTCGCAAGCCTCCCCCTTTTTCCTCCAAACATAACGATGGTCATTATGGCCAAACAGTTCTATTTTTGTTTCATCAGACCAGAGGACATTTCTTCAAAAAGTACGATCTTTGTCCCCATGTGCAGTTGCAAACCGTAGTCTTGCTTTTCTATGGCGGTTTTGGAGCAGTGGCTTCTTCCTTGCTGAGCGGCCTTTCAGGTTATGTCGATATAGGACTCGTTTTACTGTGGATATAGATACTTTTGTACCTGTTTCCTCCAGCATCTTCACAAGGTCCTTTGCTGTTGTTCTGGGATTGATTTGCACTTTTAGCACCAAAGTACGTTCATCTCTAGGAGACAGAACGCGTCTCCTTCCTGAGCGGTATGACGGCTGCGTGGTCCCATGGTGTTTTTACTTGTGTACTATTGATGAATGTGGTACATTCAGGCGTTATTTTTCTGAGATCTTGGCTGATTTCTTTTGATTTTCCCATGATGTCGACAAAGTGGCACTAAGTTTGAAGGTAGGCCTTGAAATACATCCATAGGTACACCTCGAATGGACTCAAATGATGTCAATTAGCCTATCAGAAGCTTCTAAAGCCATGACATCATTTTCTGGAATTTTCCAATGTGTGTAAAGACACAGTCAAATTAGTGTATGTAGACTTCTGACCCAATGGAATTGTGATACAGTGAATTATAAGTGAAATAATCTGTCTGTATACAAAAGTGACTTGTGTCATGCACAAAGTAGACGTCCCAACCGACTTGCCAAGACTATAGTTTGTTAACAAGAAATGTGTGGAGTGGTTGAAAAACGAGTTTTAATGATTTCCAACCTAAGAGTATGTAAACTTCCGACTTTCAACTGTATGTATGTGTAACCGATGTGAAATGGCTAGCTCGTTAGCGGTGGTGCGCGCTAATAGCGTTTCAATTGGTTACGTCACTCGCTCTGAGACCTGAAGTGGTTGTGATGGGTGACGACGCTTCGTGGGTTTCAGTTGTTGATGTGTGCAGAGGGTCCCTGGTTCGAGCCCCGGGTAGTGACCAGGGTGACGGAAGAAAGTAATACTGTTGTATATGTATGTATATATTAAAAATAAAAATAAAATGTCATTACATTTAAAAAAAATCTCTGTCCCCCCCGTGTGTGTAGTCTTGCACGTTTCAGATTGTTATCCATCTCAGTCACACCAAACTCAGTGCTCCTGATGTCTGGCCGTCGCTATGGGAACGCAAACTTTAGGACAACATTGGCTTCTCTGACTGACTGGTTTGGTACATTAGCTAGAGCCTTTTTACCCCCCAAAAAACAATGAAATACCAAACGTAGTGAAATACATTTAGTTCCCTGGACTAAATGACGGGGAGAAATATCGACCCTTTGTCACTTGATGAGACCATTGATGAAGGGAAAGAGGAGAAGGATGTGGAGAAGAGGAGAGCCTCGGTGTGGGAACATCAGGAGCTCGCCCAGGTATTTTTAGTTTATTTTTTATTCATGCTTCATGCTTATAGCTACTTCCCTGTAAACTGTTTTTGCCCATGTCTCAGGTAGCTAGCTGACCAGGTCTCAGGTAGCTAGCTGTCCAGGTCTCAGTTAGCTAGCTGCCCAGGTCTCAGTTAGCTACCTGCCCAGGTCTCAGTTAGCTAGCTGACCAGGTCTGTTGATAAAAGGATATGTAGAAGGGTGAGCCGGTTAAGGATCGATTCAGACAAGGTGGTAGATTGTACGACAAGCGACAGATTTATTCAGAGTGAGAATATCTGGTACACATATATACGGCTCTCCCATTCGCTCGCACAGAACAGCAGGAAAAAGAGAAAGAGTGAACCGTTACAATACAATTTATACAAAACAGAAAGTAGGTTGATTCTGGGAGATCGGATCTTTGGATTGGTTCAGCTGGGCCTTCCGTCTGTAGTCTTCCGCCATTGGCTCAGCTGGGCCGTCCGTCACTCTCGAATCCCGCCGTCACATCCGTTCAGCTAAAGGGGACTGTGTGTGTGCTGGATGGGGGTGTGTGTGCGTGAGTTATCCTGTAGGGGGCCCCACATCCTTTACTGTGAGTTATAGCCATGCATTTAGCAGTAGGCTGATCACTTGCATAAGAGAATAGCAATTCTTTACAGGTCTCAGTTAGCTAGCTGCCCAGGTCTCAGTTAGCTAGCTGCCCAGGTATCAGTTAGCTAGCTGCCCAGGTATCAGGTAGCTAGCTGACCAGGTCTCAGCTAGCTAGCTGCCCAGGTATCAGCTAGCTAGCTGACCAGGTCTCAGCTAGCTAGCTGCCCAGGTCTCAGCTAGCTAGCTCCCCAGGTCTCAGTTAGCTAGCTGCCCAGGTCTCAGCTAGCTAGCTGCCCAGGTCTCAGTTAGCTAGCTGCCCAGGTCTCAGCTAGCTAGCTGCCCAGGTATCAGCTAGCTAGCTGACCAGATCTCAGTTAGCTAGCTGCCCAGCTATCAGCTAGCTAGCTGACCAGGTCTCAGTTAGCTAGCTGACCAGGTATCAGTTAGCTAGCAGCCCAGGTATCAGGTAGCTAGCTGCCCAGGTCTCAGTTAGCTAGCTGACCAGGTATCAGTTAGCTAGCAGCCCAGGTATCAGGTAGCTAGCTGCCCAGGTCTCAGCTAGCTAGCTGCCCAGGTCTCAGCTAGCTAGCTGACCAGGTATCAGTTAGCTAGTGTTGATAAAAGGGTATGTATAAGGGTGAGCCGGTTAAGGATCGATTCAGACAAGGTGGTAGATTGTACGACAAGCGACAGATTTATTCAGAGTGAGAATATCTGGTACACGTATATACGGCTCTCCCATTCGCTCGCACAGAACAGCAGGAAAAAGAGAAAGAGTGAACCGTTACAATACAATTTATACAAAACAGAAAGTAGGTTGATTCTGGGAGATCGGATCTTTGGATTGGTTCAGCTGGGCCTTCCGTCTGTAGTCTTCCGCCATTGGCTCAGCTGGGCCGTCCGTCACTCTCGAATCCCGCCGTCACATCCGTTCAGCTAAAGGGGACTGTGTGTGTGCTGGATGGGGGTGTGTGTGCGTGAGTTATCCTGTAGGGGGCCCCACATCCTTTACTGTGAGTTATAGCCATGCATTTAGCAGTAGGCTGATCACTTGCATAAGAGAATAGCAATTCTTTACACTAGCTGCCCAGATCTCAGTTAGCTAGCTGTCCAGGTCTCAGTTAGCTAGCTGCCCAGGTATCAGCTAGCTAGCTGACCAGGTCTCAGTTAGCTAGCTGACCAGGTCTCAGTTAGCTAGCTGCCCAGGTATCAGTTAGCTAGCTGCCTAGGTATCAGTTAGCTAGCTGCCCAGGTAGCAGGTAGCTAGCTGCCCAGGTAGCAGGTAGCTAGCTGCCGAGGTATCAGTTAGCTAGCTGCCCAGGTCTCAGTTAGCTAGCTGCCCAGGTAGCAGGTAGCTAGCTGCCCAGGTCTCAGCTAGCTAGCTGCCCAGGTCTCAGCTAGCTAGCTGCCCAGGTGTCAGTTAGCTAGCTTCCCAGGTATCAGTTAGCTAGCTGCCCAGGTATCAGTTAGCTAGCTGCCGAGGTATCAGTTAGCTAGCTGCCCAGGTCTCAGTTAGCTAGCTGCCCAGGTAACAGGTAGCTAGCTGCCCAGGGATCAGTTAGCTAGCTGCCCAGGTATCAGTTAGCTAGCTGCCCAGATCTCAGTTAGCTAGCTGCCCAGGTATCAGTTAGCTAGCAGTCCAGGTAGCAGTTAGCTAGCTGCCGAGGTATCAGTTAGCTAGCTGCCTAGGTCTCAGTTAGCTAGCTGCCCAGGTAACAGGTAGCAGGTAGCTAGCTGCCGAGGTATCAGTTAGCTAGCTGCCTAGGTCTCAGTTAGCTAGCAGCCCAGGTAACAGGTAGCTAGCTGCCCAGGTAGCAGGTAGCTAGCTGCCGAGGTATCAGTTAGCTAGCTGCCTAGGTCTCAGTTAGCTAGCAGCCCAGGTAACAGGTAGCTAGCTGCCTAGGTAGCAGGTAGCTAGCTGCCGAGGTATCAGTTAGCTAGCTGCCTAGGTCTCAGTTAGCTAGCAGCCCAGGTAACAGGTAGCTAGCTGCCCAGGGATCAGTTAGCTAGCTGCCCAGGTATCAGTTAGCTAGCAGCCCAGGTCTCAGTTAGCTAGCTGACCAGGTATCAGTTAGCTAGCAGCCCAGGTATCAGGTAGCTAGCTGCCGAGGTATCAGTTAGCTAGCTGCCTAGGTCTCAGTTAGCTAGCAGCCCAGGTAACAGGTAGCTAGCTGCCCAGGTCTCAGTTAGCTAGCTGCCCAGGTAACAGGTAGCTAGCTGCCCAGGGATCAGTTAGCTAGCTGCCCAGGTATCAGTTAGCTAGCTGCCCAGGTAGCAGGTAGCTAGCTGCCGAGGTATCAGTTAGCTAGCTGCCTAGGTCTCAGTTAGCTAGCAGCCCAGGTAACAGGTAGCTAGCTGCCCAGGTAGCAGGTAGCTAGCTGCCGAGGTATCAGTTAGCTAGCTGCCTAGGTCTCAGTTAGCTAGCAGCCCAGGTAACAGGTAGCTAGCTGCCCAGGTAGCAGGTAGCTAGCTGCCGAGGTATCAGTTAGCTAGCTGCCTAGGTCTCAGTTAGCTAGCAGCCCAGGTAGCAGGTAGCTAGCTGCCCAGGTATCAGGTAGCTAGCTGCCCAGGTAACAGGTAGCAGGTAGCTAGCTGCCCAGGTAACAGGTAGCAGGTAGATAGCTGCCCAGGTATCAGGTAGCTAGCTGCCCAGGTAACAGGTAGCAGGTAGCAGGTAGCTAGCTGCCCAGGTAACAGGTAGCAGGTAGCTAGCTGCCCAGGTAGCAGGTAGCTAGCTGGGTAGAGAGGGGATGAGTTGAATAGCCTTCATGTTTACAGCTACTTCCCTGTAAACTGTTTTTAAAACGTCAATGAGTGATTGGTCAGCTAATAGTTAACGTTAGCAAGTCAAGCTAACAGCTATCCACATAGCTATACATAATTAATGGTGTTGCACCTGTGTCATAACACTGATGAATCATGGCAACTTAGCCTACTAGACAGCAAGCTTTTAACTGAAAACAGTTTCCTTCAAACATGGAAACACTTGAGTGCCAGTCTGTTTGTGCTATCATGCCCAACTCCTTACCACTCATGACAAACATGCTTGTCTTGACAATGAGTTGTTGGCAAGAGCACAAACAGATCTGGGCCCAGGCTAGGAAACGCTGCGTGAAAAGCCCTCCTGCTATACATCTGGCTGGTGGCCAAAGCATAGCAATTATGACCAAGACATCTCAACAGATGGGTCATTAATTAAGGTGTCGTTTTAGAACAGAAAGAACAGACCTCGGCTATTGTCTTAAATGTTGATGATTAACATTATCATTACTGCGATGCTTTAGTCGTGTTCAAAACATATATAAGTGACTTTGTTGTGCTTTGACAATACAATTTTAGATAGTTTCAGATGATCTGGACATGATGTGTGAAAAATGCTAATATCAGTAAGAGATGTTAGACAGGGCTTGATTCTCGGTGCCTCTTCAGATTCCCATCATGGTGTAATGGAGACATGAAATGGGGCTTGATTCCCCGTGCCTCTTCAGACCCACATCATGGTGGAATGGAGACATGAAATGGGGCTTGATTCTCCGTGCCTCTTCAGACCCCCATCATGATGTAATGGAGACATGAAATGGGGCTTGATTCTCCGTGCCTCTTCAGACCCCCATCATGGTGTAATGGAGATGTGAGACAGGGCTTGATTCCCCGTGCCTCTTCAGACCCACATCATGGTGTAATGGAGACATGAAATGGGGCTTGATTCTCCGTGCCTCTTCAGATTCCCATCATGGTGTAATGGAGACATGAAATGGGGCTTGATTCTCCGTGCCTCTTCAGACCCCCATCATGGTGTAATGGAGATGTGAGACAGGGCTTGATTCCCCGTGCCTCTTCAGACCCACATCATGGTGTAATGGAGACATGAAATGGGGCTTGATTCTCCGTGCCTCTTCAGATTCCCATCATGGTGTAATGGAGACATGAAATGGGGCTTGATTCTCGGTGCCTTTTCAGACCCCCAACATGGTGTAATGAAGATGTGAGACAGGGCTTGATTCTCCGTGCCTCTTCAGATTCGCATCATGGTGTAATGGAGATGTTAGACAGGGCTTGATTCTCGGTGCCTCTTCAGACCCCCATCATGGTGTAATGGAGATGTTAGACAGGGCTTGATTCTCCGTGCCTCTTCAGATTCCCATCAAGGTGCTGAGGGGTCACACAGATGCTGTCACCGGCTGCCACTTCTGCTTTGACGACACCAAAGTCCTGACCAGCTCCCAGGACAAGACGGCCGCTCTGTGGGTAGGTCCACCAAACACAGGTCCACCAAACACTAGGACTGCTTCCCAAATGGAACACTACTTATAACCACTATTCACTATATATTGCACTACTTATAACCACTATTCCCTATATATTGCACTACTTATAACCACTATTCCCTATATAGTGCACTACTTCTGACCACTAATCCCTATATAGTGCACTACTTCTGACCACTAATCCCTATATAGTGCACTACTTCTGACCACTAATCCCTATATAGTGCACTACTTCTGACCAAGGCCTATCGGTATGAACCTGAACTATATGATATATCTGTGGCCTAAATAGCACACATTCCCAATATAGTGCACTACTTCTGACCAAGGCCTATAGGGCTCTGGTCAAGAGTAGTGCACTCTGTAGGGAATAGGGTGCCATTAGGGCCACACATTGTATGTCTGCTTCTGAAGGACACGGAGAGTGGCGCCGCGCTGTTGGTGTTTGAGAGAGGACATCTGTCCAACATCTCTGAGTGTGCCTTGATCCCTGACAAGAAAAGGTGAGTTGTCAGTGTGTTCCCATCGCCTACCCTTCTCCAGGAGTGTACACTCGTACACTCCAAACATATTCCCAACACCAGAGGGGGAGTGTACAAGGGCACACTTTGGGAGAAGGGTAGATCATCAGAATGGAGCCTTGCTGTTATCAGAATGGACCACAGAAGCCCTTGTCTCTTTGTTGTGACTAGTGATTTATACATGAGTTATCCTCAAATATCACATCCCACATATCTGGGTATAGGGCTGGTTATAGGGCTGGTATAGGGCTGGGTATAGGGCTGGGTATAGGGCTGGGAATAGGGCTGGTTATAGGGCTGGGGATAGGGCTGGGGATAGGGCTGGTTATAGGGCTGGGAATAGGGCTGGTTATAGGGCTGGGTATAGGGCTGGGTATAGGGCTGGGTATAGGGCTGGGAATAGGGCTGGTTATAGGGCTGGGGATAGGGCTGGGGATAGGGCTGGTTATAGGGCTGGGGATAGGGCTGGGTATAGGGCTGGGAATAGGGCTGGTTATAGGGCTGGGGATAGGGCTGGGGATAGGGCTGGTTATAGGGCTGGGTATAGGGCTGGGTATAGGGCTGGGTATAGGGCTGGGTATAGGGCTGGGTATAGGGCTGGTTATAGGGCTGGTTATAGGGCTGGGAATAGGGCTGGTTATAGGGCTGGGTATAGGGCTGGGTATAGGGCTGGGTATAGGGCTGGGAATAGGGCTGGTTATAGGGCTGGGGATAGGGCTGGGGATAGGGCTGGTTATAGGGCTGGGGATAGGGCTGGGTATAGGGCTGGGAATAGGGCTGGTTATAGGGCTGGGGATAGGGCTGGGGATAGGGCTGGTTATAGGGCTGGGTATAGGGCTGGGTATAGGGCTGGGTATAGGGCTGGGTATAGGGCTGGTTATAGGGCTGGGTATAGGGCTGGGGATAGGGCTGGGGATAGGGCTGGGGATAGGGCTGGTTATAGGGCTGGGAATAGGGCTGGTTATAGGGCTGGTTATAGGGCTGGGTATAGGGCTGGGTATAGGGCTGGGGATAGGGCTGGGGATAGGGCTGGGTATAGGGCTGGGGATAGGGCTGGGGATAGGGCTGGTTATAGGGCTGGGTATAGGGCTGGTTATAGGGCTGGTTATAGGGCTGGTTATAGGGCTGGTTATAGGGCTGGTTATAGGGCTGGTTATAGGGCTGGGTATAGGGCTGGGGATAGGGCTGGGAATAGGGCTGGGTATAGGGCTGGTTATAGGGCTGGGTATAGGGCTGGTTATAGGGCTGGGTATAGGGCTGGGGATAGGGCTGGGTATAGGGCTGGGTATAGGGCTGGGTATAGGGCTGGGTATAGGGCTGGGTATAGGGCTGGGTATAGGGCTGGGTATAGGGCTGGTTATAGGGCTGGTTATAGGGCTGGTTATAGGGCTGGTTATAGGGCTGGTCATAGGGCTGGGGATAGGGCTGGGGATAGGGCTGGTTATAGGGCTGGGGATAGGGCTGGTTATAGGGCTGGTTATAGGGCTGGTCATAGGGCTGGGGATAGGGCTGGGGATAGGGCTGGGTATAGGGCTGGGTATAGGGCTGGTTATAGGGCTGGTTATAGGGCTGGGTATAGGGCTGGGTATAGGGCTGGGTATAGGGCTGGTTATAGGGCTGGGAATAGGGCTGGGTATAGGGCTGGTTATAGGGCTGGTTATAGGGCTGGGTATAGGGCTGGGTATAGGGCTGGTTATAGGGCTGGGTATAGGGCTGGGTATAGGGCTGGGTATAGGGCTGGTTATAGGGCTGGTTATAGGGCTGGGTATAGGGCTGGGTATAGGGCTGGGTATAGGGCTGGTTATAGGGCTGGGAATAGGGCTGGGTATAGGGCTGGGTATAGGGCTGGGTATAGGGCTGGTTATAGGGCTGGTTATAGGGCTGGGTATAGGGCTGGGTATAGGGCTGGGTATAGGGCTGGTTATAGGGCTGGGAATAGGGCTGGGTATAGGGCTGGGTATAGGGCTGGGAATAGGGCTGGGTATAGGGCTGGGTATAGGGCTGGGAATAGGGCTGGGTATAGGGCTGGGTATAGGGCTGGGTATAGGGCTGGGAATAGGGCTGGGTATAGGGCTGGGTATAGGGCTGGGTATAGGGCTGGGGATAGGGCTGGGAATAGGGCTGGTTATAGGGCTGGGGATAGGGCTGGGGATAGGGCTGGGTATAGGGCTGGGGATAGGGCTGGGAATAGGGCTGGTTATAGGGCTGGGTATAGGGCTGGGGATAGGGCTGGGAATAGGGCTGGGTATAGGGCTGGGGATAGGGCTGGGAATAGGGCTGGGGATAGGGCTGGGTATAGGGCTGGGTATAGGGCTGGGTATAGGGCTGGGTATAGGGCTGGGTATAGGGCTGGGGATAGGGCTGGGGATAGGGCTGGGAATAGGGCTGGGTATAGGGCTGGGTATAGGGCTGGGTATAGGGCTGGGGATAGGGCTGGGAATAGGGCTGGGGATAGGGCTGGGAATAGGGCTGGTTATAGGGCTGGGTATAGGGCTGGGGATAGGGCTGGGAATAGGGCTGGTTATAGGGCTGGGTATAGGGCTGGTTATAGGGATTGGAATAGGGCTGGTTATAGGGATTGGAATAGGGCTGGTTATAGGGCTGGGTATAGGGCTGGGAATAGGGCTGGGTATAGGGCTGGGTATAGGGCTGGGGATAGGGCTGGTCATAGGGCTGGGTATAGGGCTGGGAATAGGGCTGGGTATAGGGCTGGTTATAGGGCTGGGTATAGGGCTGGGTATAGGGCTGGTTATAGGGCTGGTTATAGGGCTGGGTATAGGGCTGGGGATAGGGCTGGTTATAGGGCTGGGGATAGGGCTGGTTATAGGGCTGGGTATAGGGCTGGGTATAGGGCTGGGGATAGGGCTGGGGATAGGGCTGGGGATAGGGCTGGGAATAGGGCTGGTTATAGGGCTGGGGATAGGGCTGGTTATAGGGCTGGGGATAGGGCTGGTCATAGGGCTGGGGATAGGGCTGGGGGTAGGGCTGGGGATAGGGCTGGGAATAGGGCTGGTTATAGGGCTGGGGATAGGGCTGGTTATAGGGCTGGTTATAGGGCTGGGGTATAGGGCTGGTTATAGGGCTGGGTATAGGGCTGGGTATAGGGCTGGTTATAGGGCTGGTTATAGGGCTGGGAATAGGGCTGGGTATAGGGCTGGGGTATAGGGCTGGGTATAGGGCTGGGAATAGGGCTGGGTATAGGGCTGGTCATAGGGCTGGGGATAGGGCTGGGTATAGGGCTGGGAATAGGGCTGGGTATAGGGCTGGTTATAGGGCTGGTTATAGGGCTGGGTATAGGGCTGGGTATAGGGCTGGGTATAGGGCTGGTTATAGGGATTGGAATAGGGCTGGGTATAGGGCTGGGTATAGGGCTGGGTATAGGGCTGGTTATAGGGCTGGTTATAGGGCTGGGTATAGGGATTGGAATAGGGCTGGGTATAGGGCTGGTTATAGGGCTGGTTATAGGGCTGGGTATAGGGATTGGAATAGGGCTGGGTATAGGGCTGGTTATAGGGCTGGGGTATAGGGCTGGGGTATAGGGCTGGGAATAGGGCTGGGTATAGGGCTGGGTATAGGGCTGGGTATAGGGCTGGGAATAGGGCTGGGTATAGGGCTGGGTATAGGGCTGGGTATAGGGCTGGGTATAGGGCTGGTTATAGGGCTGGTTATAGGGCTGGGTATAGGGATTGGAATAGGGCTGGGTATAGGGCTGGTTATAGGGCTGGTTATAGGGCTGGGTATAGGGATTGGAATAGGGCTGGGTATAGGGCTGGTTATAGGGCTGGTTATAGGGCTGGGTATAGGGCTGGGAATAGGGCTGGGAATAGGGCTGGGGATAGGGCTGGTTATAGGGCTGGTTATAGGGCTGGGAATAGGGCTGGTTATAGGGCTGGGGATAGGGCTGGGAATAGGGCTGGGAATAGGGCTGGGGATAGGGCTGGTCATAGGGCTGGGGATAGGGCTGGGAATAGGGCTGGGAATAGGGCTGGGGATAGGGCTGGTTATAGGGCTGGTTATAGGGCTGGGTATAGGGCTGGGAATAGGGCTGGGAATAGGGCTGGGGATAGGGCTGGTTATAGGGCTGGGTATAGGGCTGGGGATAGGGCTGGTCATAGGGCTGGGAATAGGGCTGGGGATAGGGCTGGTTATAGGGCTGGGTATAGGGCTGGGTATAGGGCTGGTTATAGGGCTGGGTATAGGGCTGGTTATAGGGCTGGTTATAGGGCTGGTTATAGGGCTGGTTATAGGGCTGGGAATAGGGCTGGTTATAGGGCTGGGAATAGGGCTGGTTATAGGGCTGGGTATAGGGCTGGGTATAGGGCTGGGAATAGGGCTGGTTATAGGGCTGGGTATAGGGCTGGGAATAGGGCTGGTTATAGGGCTGGGGATAGGGCTGGGAATAGGGCTGGGAATAGGGCTGGGGATAGGGCTGGTTATAGGGCTGGTTATAGGGCTGGGAATAGGGCTGGTTATAGGGCTGGGGATAGGGCTGGGAATAGGGCTGGGAATAGGGCTGGGGATAGGGCTGGTCATAGGGCTGGGGATAGGGCTGGGAATAGGGCTGGGAATAGGGCTGGGGATAGGGCTGGTTATAGGGCTGGTTATAGGGCTGGGTATAGGGCTGGGAATAGGGCTGGGAATAGGGCTGGGGATAGGGCTGGTTATAGGGCTGGGTATAGGGCTGGGGATAGGGCTGGGGGCTATAGGGCTGGGGGCTGGTTATGGGTATAGGGCTGGGTATAGGGCTGGTTATAGGGCTGGGGGCTGGTTATAGGGCTGGGTATAGGGCTGGGTATAGGGCTGGGTATAGGGCTGGGGGCTGGGGATAGGGCTGGGTATAGGGCTGGGTATAGGGCTGGGGATAGGGCTGGTTATAGGGCTGGTTATAGGGCTGGGTATAGGGCTGGTTATAGGGCTGGGGATAGGGCTGGTTATAGGGCTGGGAATAGGGCTGGGTATAGGGCTGGGTATAGGGCTGGGTATAGGGCTGGGAATAGGGCTGGGATAGGGCTGGTTATAGGGCTGGGTAGGGCTGGTTATAGGGCTGGGTATAGGGCTGGGGGCTGGGGATAGGGCTGGTTATAGGGCTGGGAATAGGGCTGGGGGCTGGGGATAGGGCTGGTTATAGGGCTGGTTATAGGGCTGGGTATAGGGCTGGGTATAGGGCTGGGGGCTATAGGGCTGGTTATAGGGCTGGGTATAGGGCTGGGGGCTATAGGGCTGGGTATAGGGCTGGTTATAGGGCTGGTTATAGGGCTGGGTATAGGGCTGGGTATAGGGCTGGGTATAGGGCTGGTTATAGGGCTGGGAATAGGGCTGGGTATAGGGCTGGGTATAGGGCTGGGGGCTGGGGCTTATAGGGCTGGTTATAGGGCTATAGGGCTGGGTATAGGGCTGGGATAGGGCTGGGTTATAGGGCTGGGGATATAGGGCTGGGAATAGGGCTGGGATAGGGCTGGGTATAGGGCTGGGGAATAGGGCTGGGTATAGGGCTGGGTATAGGGCTGGGTATAGGGCTGGGAATAGGGCTGGGAATAGGGCTGGGTATAGGGCTGGGTATAGGGCTGGGAATAGGGCTGGGTATAGGGCTGGGAATAGGGCTGGGAATAGGGCTGGGAATAGGGCTGGGGTATAGGGCTGGGTATATATATGTCTTTCTGTCTCCATGGCCAACCCGCAGCACAGCCCTATTAGTGCCATAGGTGCCATAGGTGCCAAGTAGTGCACTATAGGGCTAGGGAATAGGGTGCCATTTTGGACACAACCCTGTCAAGATCTTTTGTTACTTCACACCTTCTTTATTTGCACTGGGTATTGGCAACCTTGGCAACCCTGGTAACCTTAACCCTGGTAACCCTGGCAGAGGAGATGTCCCAGAGGGCAACAGGGAGGGAGGTGATCACACATAGGGAGTCTAGACTCTAGACCTCCGGAATGAAACAGTAACCCTAGTTAATGGGTTACTACTGGGTTTGCTGTTGCACTAGTCTAGTGGCATTGAGGTGATATCTTAAAATAAAACTATATTATGGTATTTGTTTCATTAGTCCATTGTTGACATAGTCACTGCAATCGAGTTTTCAAGACATGTAACTTTCAAAATTCAGAAACCATTCTCTCTCTCCCCCTCCCACTCCCAGGGCTCTCTCTCTCTCTCTCTCTCTCTCTCTCTCTCTCTCTCTCTCTCTCTGGGTCTCTCTCTGGGTATAGGGCTCTCTCTCTCTCTCTCTCTCTCTCTCTGGGAATCTCTCCTCTCTCTCTCTCTCTCTGGTCTATCTCTCTCTCTCTCTCTCTCTCTGGGGATCTGGGGATCTCTCTCTCTCTCTCTCTGGTCTCTCTCTCTCTCTCTAGGGCTCTCTCTCTGTCTCTCTCTGTCTCTCTCTGGGTCTAGGGCTCTCTCTCTCTCCCCCCTCTCTCTCTAGGGCTGGTCTCTCTCTGTCTCTCTCTCCCCACTCCCTCCCTCCCTCTCTCTCTCTCTCTGTCGCTCTCTCTCTCCTCTCTCTGTCTCTCTCTCTCTCTCTCTAGGGCTCTCTCTCTCTCTCTCTCCCTCCCTCCTCTCTCCCTCCCTGGGTCTGTCTCTCTCTGTCGCTCTCTCTCCCCCCCCACTCCCTCCCTCTCTCTCTCTCTCTCTCTCTCTCTCTCTCTCTCTCTCTCTCTCTCTCTCTCTCTCTCTCTCTCCCCTCTCTGTCTCTCTCTCTCCCCCCACTCCCTCCCTCTCCCCCCCTCTCTCTCTCTCTCTCTCTGTCTCTCACCTAGGCTGATTACTGCATCATGGGACAAGACCCTAAATGCATGGGACCTGGAGACTGGCAAGATCATTGTGAGTGAATCAAATAATGAATCTCATCCTCACAATGTGTTGTTGAGACCTATCTGTTACCTCTCTCTCTCTCTCTGTCTCTCTCTCTCTCCCTCTCTGTCGCTCTCTCTCTCTCTGTCTCTCTCTCTCCCTCTCTGTCGCTCTCTCTCTCTCTGTCTCTCTCTCTGTCGCTCTCTCTCTCCCCCATTCCCTCCCTCTCTCTCTCTCTACCTTCTCTCTCTCTCTGTCTGTCTCTCTCCCTCTATCTCTCTCTCTGTCTCTATCTCTCTCTCTCTGTCTCTGTCTCTCTCCCTCTATCTCTCTCTCTGTCTCTATCTCTCTCTCTGTCTCTGTCTCTCTCCCTCTATCTCTCTCTCTGTCTCTCTCTCTCTCTCTCTCTCTCTCTCTCTCTCTCTCTCTCTCTCTCTCTCTCTCTCTCTCTCTATCTCTCTCTCTATCTCTCTCTCTATAGTCTCTCTCTCTCTCTCTCTCTCTCTCTGTCTCTCTCTCTCTCTCTCTCTATCTCTCTCTCCTGGGTATCTCTCTCTTTCCTCTCTCACTCTCTCTCTCTCACTCTCTCCCTCTGTCTCTCTCTCCCTCGCCCTCTCTCCATCTCTCTCCCTCTCTCTCTTTTTAACACTAATGAACATGGTGGATTTTCAGGATGTTTGACTGAATCATAACGCCGGAGAGGGAGTATATAGGGAGTATATAGGGCTGTATATAGGGAGTATATAGGGAGTAGGGCTATAGGGCTGGGAATAGGGCTATATAGGGCTGTATAGAGGGACTATATAGGGGAGTATATAGGGAGTATAGAGGGACTATATAGGGAGTATAGAGGGAGTATAGAGGGAGTATAGAGGGACTATATAGGGAGTATAGAGGGAGTATAGAGGGAGTATAGAGGGGAAGTATATAGGGAGTATATAGGGCTGGTTAGTATAGAGGGAGTATAGAGGAGTATGGGTATAGGGTATATAGGGAGTATAGAGGGAGGTATATAGGGAGTATATAGGGAGTGGTATAGGGAGTATAGAGGGAGTATAGAGGGAGTATATAAGGAGTATATAGGGAGTATAGGGCTGGGAGTATAGAGGGAGTATAGAGGGAGTATAGGGGGAGTATAGAGGGAGTATATAGGGAGTAACTCGGGGGTATATAGGGAGTATAGAGGGAGTATATAGGGAGTATATAGGGAGTATAGAGGGAGTATAGGGGAGTATAGAGGGAGTATAGAGGGAGTATAGAGGGAGTATAGAGGGAGTATAGAGGGAGTATCCACCTCTGGGCTCGCCTCCCTATAGAGGGAGTATAGAGGCTCAGTCAAAAGGTGACTAGCCTGTGTGTTAAATAGTGGGACTGCAGCTCAATCATCATTCCGGAATGCCTGAGAACCCCAGGGAGTATATGGGAATACCTAGGATAGTGAGTATAGAATCTGGGTATATAGTGAAAATATTTAGGGCTGCACTATAGGGAGTAATAGGGTTGTTATAGGTGGCATAGCCTGAATGCACCAAGTTGGAATGCAGCTCTGAATAAGAGTGTCTGCTAAATGACTTAAATGTAAGGGATGTAAATAGGGATGTAAATGGAGTATATAGGGAGTATATAGGTGACATAGCCTGTGTGTTGTTACATAGTGGACTGCAGCTCAGGCTGGTCTCCTGATCATAATAGCCAGAGGAGGGAATATATAGGGAGATATAGTGGAGAATGCTGGGTATAGCCTGATAGGGAGCTGATACAGGGAGTTAGGCTCTTAGGTGGCATCAAAGGTACATCCTAAAGTCATTCAGCAATGGGGGTATAGGGCTATAGGGATATCAGGGCTGAGTATATTGATCTCTATATTGAGTTTACCATTGAGTATATAACGCTATCACTGACACAGCCTGGTAACCCTGTTTAAGTGGATGTCAGGTCAGGCTGGTCTCTGACCTCATTTAAGTCATGTCTAGAGGTAACGGAAGTTTAAGTCATGTCCTAATGGAATGCATCAGCACTGAGTCTCAGCTGATACAGGGATGGCTAATGGTAACATCAAAGGTACTATCCTTTCAAGTCATTCAGCAATGGTTCAGTTTTCAAGACATGTCTATATCAGTAAAATGGTTACTGATCTCTATAAGTCATGATTTTAACCATCACTGAGTCTCAGTTTAAGTCATGTCACTGAGTCTCAGTTTAAGTCATGTCTAATGGTAACATCAGGTCACTGAGTCTCAGTTTAAGTCATGTCTAATGGTAACATCAGTTTAAGTCATGTCTAGTGGTAACATCAGGTCACTGAGTCTCAGTTTAAGTCATGTCTAAGTCATGGTGGTAACTCATCAGGTCACTGAGTCTCAGTTTAAGTCATGTCTAATGGTAACATCAGGTCACTGAGTCTCAGATTAAGTCATGTCTAATGGTAACATCAGGTCAGTCTTAAGTCATGTCTAATGGTAACATCAGTTTAAGTCATGTCTAATGTCTCAGTTTAAGTCATGTCTAGTGGTAACATCAGGTCACTGAGTCTCAGTTTAAGTCATGTCTAATGGTAACATCAGGTCACTGAGTCTCAGTTTAAGTCATGTCTAATGGTAACATCAGTTTACTGAGTCTCAGTCTAATGGTCATGTCTAGTGGTAACATCATGTCTAATGGTAACATCAGTTTAAGTCATGTCTAATGGTAACATCAGTTTAAGTCATGTCTAATGGTAACATCAGTTTCTCAGTTTAGTCATGTCTAATGGTAACATCAGTTTAAGTCATGTCTAATGGTAACGTCAGTTTAAGTCATGTCTAATGGTAACATCAGTTTAAGTCATGTCTAATGGTAACATCAGGTCACTGAGTCTCAGTTTAAGTCATGTCTAATGGTAACATCAGGTCACTGAGTCTCAGTTTAAGTCATGTCTAATGGTAACATCAGGTCACTGAGTCTCAGTTTAAGTCATGTCTAGTGGTAACATCAGGTCACTGAGTCTCAGTTTAAGTCATGTCTAGTGGTAACATCAGGTCACTGAGTCTCAGTTTAAGTCATGTCTAATGGTAACATCAGGTCACTGAGTCTCAGTTTAAGTCATGTCTAATGGTAACATCAGGTCACTGAGTCTCAGTTTAAGTCATGTCTAGTGGTAACATCAGGTCACTGAGTCTCAGTTTAAGTCATGTCTAGTGGTAACGTCAGTTTAAGTCATGTCTAATGGTAACATCAGGTCACTGAGTCTCAGTTTAAGTCATGTCTAGTGGTAACGTCAGTTTAAGTCATGTCTAATGGTAACATCAGGTCACTGAGTCTCAGTTTAAGTCATGTCTAGTGGTAACGTCAGTTTAAGTCATGTCTAATGGTAACATCAGGTCACTGAGTCTCAGTTTAAGTCATGTCTAGTGGTAACATCAGGTCACTGAGTCTCAGTTTAAGTCATGTCTAATCAATCATTTAAGTCATTCTAATGGTAACATCAGGTCACTGAGTATCAGTTTAAGTCATGTCTAGTGGTAACATCAGTTCACTGAGTCTCAGTTTAAGTCATGTCTAGTGGTAACATCAGGTCACTGAGTCTCAGTTTAAGTCATGTCTAATGGTAACATCAGGTAACTGAGTCTCAGTTTAAGTCATGTCTAATGGTAACGTCAGTTTAAGTCATGTCTAATGGTAACATCAGTTTAAGTCATGTCTAATGGTAACATCAGGTCACTGAGTCTCAGAGGCAAGTCATGTCTAGTGGTAAAATCAGGTCACTGAGTCTGTTCTCGTCATGTCTAATGGTATGTCAGTTTAAATTACTTTACTGGATGTCTAATGGTAACATCAGGTCACTGAGTCTCAGTTTAAGTCATGTCTAGTGGTAACATCAGGTCACTGAGTCTCAGTTTAAGTCATGTCTAATCCCTTTACCATGTCTAATGGTAACATCAGGTCACTGAGTCTCAGATTCTCATGTCTAGTGGTAACATCAGGTCACTGAGTTCCAGTTTAAGTCATGTAAATGGTAACGTAAGGTCACTGAGTCTCAGTTTAAGTCATGTCTGTGGTAACATCAGGTCACTGAGTCTCAGTTTAAGACATGTCTAGTGGTAACGCTCAGGTCACTGAGTCTCAGTTTAAGTCATGTCTAATGGTAACATCAGAGTCACTGAGTCTCAGTGTAAGTCAGCTAGTGGTAACATCAGGTCACTGAGTCTCAGTTTAAGTCATGGTTAATGGTAACCCAGTTTAAGTCATTCTAGGGTAACATGAGTGGTCACTGAGTGATATCTGTTTAAGTCACATACTGTCTAGTGGTAACATCAGGTCACTGAGTCTCTCAGTTTAAGTCATGTCTAGTGGTAACATCAGGTCACTGAGTCTCAGTTTAAGTCATGTCTAGTGGTAACGTCAGTTTAAGTCATGTTAGTGGTAACGCAAGGTCACTGAGTCTCAGTATTGAGTCATGTCTAGTGGTAACATCAGGTCACTGAGTCTCAGTTTAAGTCATGTCTAGTGGTAACGGTTTTTAAGTCATGTCTTGTGGTAAGTCAGGTCCTGGTCCAGTTTAAGTCATGTCTAGTGGTAACATCAGGTCACTGAGTCTCAGTTTAAGTCATGTCTAGTGGTAACGTCAGGTCACTGCGTCTCAGTTTAAGTCATGTCTAATGGTAACGTCAGGTCACTGAGTCTCAGATTAAGTCATGTCTAATGGTAACATCAGTTTAAGTCATGTCTAATGGTAACATCAGATCACTGAGTCTCAGTTTAAGTCATGTCTAGTGGTAACGTCAGTTTAAGTCATGTCTAATGGTAACGTCAGGTCACTGAGTCTCAGTTTAAGTCATGTCTAGTGGTAACATCAGGTCACTGAGTCTCAGTTTAAGTCATGTCTAATGGTAACATCAGGTCACTGAGTCTCAGTTTAAGTCATGTCTAATGGTAACGTCAGTTTAAGTCATGTCTAGTGGTAACGGAGAATCACTGAGTCTCAGTTTAAGTCATGTCTAGTGGTAACATCAGGTCATTTTGTCTCAGTTTAAGTCATGTCTAGTGGTAACGCCAGTTTAAGTCATGTCTAGTGGTAACGTCAGGTCACTGAGTCTCAGTTTAAGTCATGTCTAGTGGTAACATCAGGTCACTGAGTCTCAGTTTAAGTCATGTCTAGTGGTAACGTCAGGTCACTGCGTCTCAGTTTAAGTCATGTCTAATGGTAACGTCAGGTCACTGAGTCTCAGATTAAGTCATGTCTAATGGTAACATCAGTTTAAGTCATGTCTAATGGTAACATCAGATCACTGAGTCTCAGTTTAAGTCATGTCTAGTGGTAACGATTTTTTGTTCAGTTTAAGTCATGTCTAATGGTAACGTCAGGTCACTGAGTCTCAGTTTAAGTCATGTGTCATAACATCTTTTCATTGGTCTCAGTAAGTTCATCCTTTCCTGGTAACATCAGTTTAAGTTGTCTAATGGTAAAGTCTCTTTAAGTCTGTCTAATGGTTCTCCTGTTTGTTTAAGTCTTCCCACACCTGTCTAATGGAACATCAGGTCACTGAGTCTCAGTTTTTCATGTCAGGAGATGGTAAGGATCAGGTCACTGAGTCTCAGTTTAAGTCATGTCTAGTGGTAACCAGGTCACTGAGTCTCAGTTCAAGTCATTCTTCTGAGTGGTTTTGCATCAGGTCAGTCTGTTGCTCCAGTTTAAGTCATGTCTTAATGGTAACATCAGGTCACTGGTTCTCAGTTTAAGTCATGTCTAGTGGTAACATCAGGTCACCAGTCTCAGTTTAAGGACAGTCTATGGTATTCATCAGGTCACTGAGTCTCAGTTTTCATGTCTAATGGTAACATCAGCACCTCGGCAGACACAGTTTTTGAGGAATTGTCTGAGTCTCAGTTTAAGTCATGTCTAGTGGTAACATCAGGTCACTGAGTCTCAGTTTAAGTCATGTCTAATGGCAACTGTTTAAGTCATGTTGGATGGAACGTTCCTTTAAGTCCCATGTTTGGTAACATGAGGTCACTGGAGTCTCAGTTTAAGTCATGTCTAATGGTAACGTCAGTTTAAGTCAGGGGTGTCAAACGTACGGGCGTTGTTTTCGGGCCGGAAGCGGCCGTATCTGGAGGTTCTTATCAGCCCGTACTAAGATAATTTGAAAGAGGAAAAATGCATAAAAGACATGGTCTCTAATATTTTGTAATTCGATCCATGCAATTCATGGATTATCCGCCTAGTAACTGGGCGTCTTTCCATCAGAGTAGAAGACAAGCCGCATCACTGAGACAGACTGAAAACAGCAGACGGTATCAATGCGCCATCTGCTGCTTGTTACTTGACGTTGGTAATACCTTGGTCTCTACCTCTCCGCTACACCCTCATTAGCCAAAATGTCGTTATCCAAACGGAGAAAAGTAGATAAGGAGGGGTAGAATTTTCAGCGGAAAAATGGACCACGTCCTATTTATTTACAGGATGCACGGAAAACCTTTGTGCTTGGTGTGTTTGTTACAAGCTTTCGAGCTCATTGAAGGAATATAATATTTTCCTCTTCGAGACTCATCACAGCGAAAAATATGGACCGGATCGGCTTGCAGGACAACTGAGAAGAGATAAGATTAACGAATTGCTGGCGAAGCTCTGAGGAAACAGCAGTGAACTTTCCTCCAGACAGTTGCTGTGTCAGTGAAGCCGGATAAAAGCCAGCTACCTAATTGCTGCTAGCCTTAGCATCCTCCTGTATTGCTGACCAAGTGACTTTCTGTTAAACGATGCATGATTGGCGGGGTCTGAACTTGTATGTCCCAGTTTCCCTTTTTTGCCAATTTAGCCTGTTCCTGGAATACTATAGCAGAGAGGATTTGCTATTTCTATCGGCAGATTTAGACTCAATTGAAACAGAGAGTCAAGTCATTTATTGCATTTTCCGTGCCAATTGACGAGAGCACTGACATCACAGACGTGGCCCAACTGGCCATCTTATTTGAGGTTTTTGATGAGACATTGACTGTTACTGAAGAGTTTTGTTGAGTCCTTGCCGATGGACACCACAACCTGAGGACATTTTCGGGTTCTGTCGTTTTTTCTCTCTGCATTGGACAGAGTTGGAGTGGACTGGTCCCGCGCCGTCAGCCTGGCTACAGACGAGCTCCCATCCATGGTCGGAAAGAAAGCAGGTGCCGCGACAAAGTTCAAAGACAAAGTACAAGCCCTTGTGGAGGAGATCGTTTCTCTTTTCCCTGTATTTTGCACCAGGAGGCATTGTGTTGCAAGTCGCTGAAAATGGACCACGTCATGGAGGTGGTTGTTCGCACTTAAATTTCTCCGGTCCAGAGGTCTGAACCATCGTCAGTTTGACAAACTTCTCAGCGACAGCAACATTTTCCCACTGCCTGTTCCATACCACACTAACCTTCTGAGTCTCTTGCTCATTTTTTTTTAGAAGTTAGCTGAGATGGTTCTATTCGCCGAGGTTTTGTGACCTACTCGCTGTGCTGAGGCATTTCTTTGATCTACGCGTGGAAATCGGACAGTTCATGGAGAAAAAGGCTTTTGGAATTACAATCTCTTTCTACTGGTCCTTGCATTCTTGGTTGATATTATCTGAACACTTGAACAATCTGAACTCAGTGTTCATGGCCTGCATGTTGTCACACAGTTTTCTGACAACATACTGCATTTAAGTTGAAGCTGACTTTGTGGGAGATGCAACTGGCAAATGGCAACCTGCTCATTTCCCCGTCTGAGATGTGTAACCAGACCTGTCACTGAAACTCAAAGACAAAATTGCAGGACTACTGCGGGATTTGAGAAACGTTTTCAGGTCATTTGGTGAACTTGAGACAGAATTTTCAGTTTTCGCTCTAATTTCATCAGTTAAAGCTTCTGATCTGCCTGTAAATTCAGCTAGAGATAATTGATTTGCAGTGATTAGAGTCCCTATTTCTTCCCTGCAGATTTGAAGTCAAATTTGCCTCTGTAGGTCTGGAAGATTTTATCAGTATCTACTACCAGTCTCAGTTTAATTAACATGTCTAATGCTAAAATGTTGTGCATGTTTGGGACAACCTACATTTAGTGAACAAAGGTCACTGAGTCTCAGTTTAAATCATGTCAATGGTAACATCAGGTCACTGAGTCTCAGCACTTAAATGACATTCTGAAAGTCAGCTAGTGGTAACATCACACCTGAGTCTCAGTTTAAGTCATGTCTAAGGTAAAATCATGGTCACTGAGTCTCAGTTTAAGTCATGTCTAGACTGGTAAAATGCTGCACTGAGTCTCAGTTTAAGTCATGTCTAATGGTAATACAGCTCACTGAAGATGAATCATGTCTGTGGTATTTACAAAAGGTCACTGAGTCTCAGTTAGTCAGCAGCTGGTAAAACAAAAGTTGTGTAATGTCATGTCTAATGGTAACATCAGGTCACTGAATTTCAGTATTATTGTCATGTGTATGTATGTTCAGGTCACTGAGTCTCAGTTTTACAGGTCAGGGTAACACTTTCATGACACATTTAAAATCACTGTCTAGTTTGTAAGGTCAGGTCACTGATTTCAGATTTTAAGTCATGTCTAATGGTAACATCAGGTCTTTAAAAGTCATTTAATGGTAACAGTCAGTTACTAAGTTTTCATGTCTAATGGTAACATCAGGTCACTGAGTCTCAGTTTAAGTTGCAATGCATAGTGAATGATAAAAGTTTAAGGTCACATTTGTCTCAGTTTAAGTCATGTCTAATGGTAACGTTTTTAAGTCATGTCAATTAAATTTCAATCTCATTTTCATGTCTAATGTTCACTGTCTTTTTACATGTCTAAAACAGTTTAAGTCATGTCTAATGGTAATTTATAGTTTAGAGTCATGGTATAAGTTTAAGTCATGTCTAATGGTAATCTCCCTAGTTTAAGTCATGTGCTAAATGAGTTTGAACGTGGTTTAAGTCATGTCTAATGGTAACGTCAGTTTAAGTTATGTCTAATGCTGTAATTCCCTCAGATCACCACAAGTCTACGATCACGCGGTGCCGGTTTGATCCTCAGAGTCAGCACGTAGCCAGTGTCTCTGAAGACAGAACCATCAAACTGTGGGACCTGGTCTCCACCCAAACCACACTCTCCATCAACAGGTGAAGATACCACTCATTATATTAGACTTTACACACGGTCCCTGAGATACCACTCATTATATTAGACTTTACACACGGTCCCTGAGATACCACTCATTATATTAGACTTTACACACGGTCCCTGGGATGATAGATACCACTCATTATGTTAGACTTTACACACGGTCCCTGAGATACCACTCATTATATTACACTTTACACACGGTCCCTTTGATGATAGATACCACTCATTATATTAGACTTTACACACAGTCCCTGAGATACCACTCATTATGTTAGACTTTACACACGGTCCCTGAGATACCACTCATTATATTAGACTTTACACACGGTCCCTGGGATGATAGATACCACTCATTATGTTAGACTTTACACACGGTCCCTGAGATACCACTCATTATATTACACTTTACACACGGTCCCTTTGATGATAGATACCACTCATTATATTAGACTTTACACACAGTCCCTGAGATACCACTCATTATGTTAGACTTTACACACGGTCCCTGAGATACCACTCATTATATTAGATTTTACACACGGTCCCTGGGATGATAGATACCACTCATTATGTTAGACTTTACACACGGTCCCTGAGATACCACTCATTATGTTAGACTTTACACACGGTCCCTGAGATACCACTCATTATATTAGACTTTACACACGGTCCCTGGGATGATAGATACCACTCATTATGTTAGACTTTACACACGGTCCCTGAGATACCACTCATTATATTAGACTTTACACACGGTCCCTGAGATACCACTCATTATATTAGACTTTACACACAGTCCCTGGGATGATAGATACCACTCATTATGTTAGGCTTTACACACGGTCCCTGAGATACCACTCATTATATTAGACTTTACACACGGTCCCTGAGATGACCAGATAACATGCTTAGGCTGACCAGAGCATCAGGAACATCATTGACAGCTGTTTTGTTGTTGATGTCATGTCTGACCGCGGACTCATTAAAAACCTCAGATTTGTCAGGTGTTTACACCACGGTGGACTGGGAGAACTCACTGGTCTCATAATGACACCTCAGATCGTTGTGTTTATGGTCCACGGTGGACCGGGTGAACTCACTGGTCTCATAGACACCTCAGATCGTTGTGTTTATGGTCCACGGTGGACTGGGTGAACTCACTGGTCTCATAATGACACCTCAGATCGTTGTGTTTATGGTCCACGGTGGACTGGGAGAACTCACTGGTCTCATAATTACACCTCAGATCGTTGTGTTTACGGTCCACGGTGGACTGGGTGAACTCACTGGTCTCATAATGACACCTCAGATCGTTGTGTTTATGGTCCACGGTGGACTGGGTGAACTCACTGGTCTCATAATGACACCTCAGATCGTTGTGTTTATGGTCCACGGTGGACTGGGTGAACTCACTGGTCTCATAATGACACCTCAGATCGTTGTGTTTATGGTCCACGGTGGACTGGGTGAACTCACTGGTCTCATAATGACACCTCAGATCGTTGTGTTTATGGTCCACGGTGGACTGGGTGAACTCACTGGTCTCATAATGACACCTCAGATCGTTGTGTTTATGGTCCACGGTGGACTGGGTGAACTCACTGGTCTCATAATGACACCTCAGATCGTTGTGTTTACGGTCCACGGTGGACTGGGTGAACTCACTGGTCTCATAATTACACCTCAGATCGTTGTGTTTATGGTCCACGGTGGACTGGGAGAACTCACTGGTCTCATAATGACACCTCAGATCGTTGTGTTTATGGTCCACGGTGGACTGGGTGAACTCACTGGTCTCATAATGACACCTCAGATCGTTGTGTTTATGGTCCACGGTGGACTGGGTGAACTCACTGGTCTCATAATGACACCTCAGATCGTTGTGTTTATGGTCCACGGTGGACTGGGTGAACTCACTGGTCTCATAATGACACCTCAGATCGTTGTGTTTATGGTCCACGGTGGACTGGGTGAACTCACTGGTCTCATAATGACACCTCAGATCGTTGTGTTTATGGTCCACGGTGGACTGGTCTGTAACACACCCAGTAGCTAGAGACAGACTGTTGTAACACACTCCCTGCAGTTCAATTATAATCTAACCTGGCATCAGGACATGTAGACCCAGTAGCTAGAGACAGACTGTATGTCAGAACTAGGACACCTTGTGTTTTACACAATCATCTGATACGCCTGGGATTTAACCTTCAAACTGTCCTCTTAAAATACAGGATCAAATATCGCTGTGTTCTCGTGATAAACACTAAACACAGGGCTCTCATTATAAAAACATGCGCTGTAGTACAGTGAACTAAAATATAGCCTGGCATTATGTCTGAGATTGATGCAGTACAGTGAACTAAAATATAGCCTGGCATTATGTCTGAGATTGATGCAGTACAGTGAACTAAAATATAGCCTGGCATTATGTCTGAGATTGATGCAGTACAGTGAACTAAAATATAGCCTGGCATTATGTCTGAGATTGATGTAGTAACAGTGAACTAAAATATAGCCTGGCATTATGTCAGAGAGATTGATGCAGTACAGTGAACTAAAATATAGCCTGGCATTATGTCAGAGAGATTGATGCAGTACAGTGAACTAAAATATAGCCTGGCATTATGTCAGAGAGATTGATGCAGTACAGTGAACTAAAATATAGCCTGGCATTATGTCTGAGATTGATGCAGTACAGTGAACTAAAATATAGCCTGGCATTATGTCTGAGATTGATGTAGTAACAGTGAACTAAAATATAGCCTGGCATTATGTCAGAGAGATTGATGCTGTAACAGTGAACTAAAATATAGCCTGGCATTATGTCAGAGAGATTGATGCAGTACAGTGAACTAAAATATAGCCTGGCATTATGTCAGAGAGATTGATGCAGTAACAGTGAACTAAAATATAGCCTGGCATTATGTCAGAGAGATTGATGCAGTACAGTGAACTAAAATATAGCCTGGCATTATGTCAGAGAGATTGATGCAGTAACAGTGAACTAAAATATAGCCTGGCATTATGTCAGAGATTGATGTGTACAGTGAACTAAAATATAGCCTGGCATTATGTCAGAGAGATTGATGCAGTACAGTGAACTAAAATATAGCCTGGCATTATGTCAGAGAGATTGATGCAGTACAGTGAACTAAAATATAGCCTGGCATTATGTCAGAGAGATTGATGCAGTACAGTGAACTAAAATATAGCCTGGCATTATGTCAGAGAACTAATTGATGCAGTACAGTGAACTAAAATATAGCCTGGCATTATGTCAGAGAGATTGATGCAGTAACAGTGAACTAAAATATAGCCTGGCATTATGTCAGAGAGATTGATGCAGTACAGTGAACAAAATATAGCCTGGCATTATGTCAGAGAACTAACAGTGAACTAAAATATAGCCTGGCATTATGTCAGAGAGATTGATGCAGTACAGTGAACTAAAATATAGCCTGGCATTATGTCAGAGAGATTGATGCTGTAACAGTGAACTAAAATATAGCCTGGCATTATGTCAGATTGATGCAGTACAGTGAACTAAAATATAGCCTGGCATTATGTCAGAGAGATTGATGCAGTACAGTGAACTAAAATATAGCCTGGCATTATGTCAGAAAGATTGATTCTGTAGAGTGAACTAAAATATAGCCTGGCATTATGTCAGAGAGATTGATTCTGTAGAGTGAACTAAAATATAGCCTGCCATTATGTCAGAGAGAACTTTTCATTAGCTTCAAATGAACCTCGTCCACTAGCTATTGCACACATTTCAAACTAATTAGTGTTAGTCAAGGTCACGTTGAGGCTGTCGTAACCAAGCCTCCAGAGCTTGTGGGGGGGTGAAACCCCAATATTTCCAATATGCATTATGACAATACTCATTGTTGTTCTATCCTGTCCCAAACACAGCACCCACACCAACGTCATCTCCAACTGCTGTTTCACTGCTAACGGACGCTACTTGTGCACTGCATCATGGGACAAGACTCTGCAGCTGTGGGACGTCCAGACAGGATCATTCCGTTCCCACGGTGGCCTGACCCTGAGCAAAGGACACTCTGTGGATCCGTCAGCTCCTGCACCTTCTCTGTGGATGGTAGGGTAGACATATCAGTCTTCTCTGTGGACGGTAGGGTAGACATATCAGTCTTCTCTGTGGATGGTAGGGTAGACATATCAGTCTTCTCTGTGGATGGTAGGGTAGACATATCAGTCTTCTCTGTGGACGGTAGGGTAGACATATCAGTCTTCTGTGGACGGTAGGGTAGACATATCAGTCTTCTCTGTGGATGGTAGGGTAGACATATCAGTCTTCTCTGTGGATGGTAGGGTAGACATATCAGTCTTCTCTGTGGATGGTAGGGTAGACATATCAGTCTTCTCTGTGGATGGTAGGGTAGACATATCAGTCTTCTCTGTGGACGGTAGGGTAGACATATCAGTCTTCTCTGTGGATGGTAGGGTAGACATATCAGTCTTCTCTGTGGATGGTAGGGTAGACATATCAGTCTTCTCTGTGGATGGTAGGGTAGACATATCAGTCTTCTCTGTGGATGGTAGGGTAGACATATCAGTCTTCTCTGTGGATGGTAGGGTAGACATATCAGTCTTCTCTGTGGATGGTAGGGTAGACATATCAGTCTTCTCTGTGGATGGTAGGGTAGACATATCAGTCTTCTTCTCTGTGGATGGTAGGGTAGACATATCAGTCTTCTCTGTGGATGGTAGGGTAGACATATCAGTCTTCTCTGTGGATGGTAGGGTAGACATATCAGTCTTCTCTGTGGATGGTAGGGTAGACATATCAGTCTTCTCTGTGGATGGTAGGGTAGACATATCAGTCTTCTCTGTGGATGGTAGGGTAGACATATCAGTCTTCTCTGTGGATGGTAGGGTAGACATATCAGTCTTCTCTGTGGATGGTAGGGTAGACATATCAGTCTTCTCTGTGGATGGTAGGGTAGACATATCAGTCTTCTCTGTGGATGGTAGGGTAGACATATCAGTCTTCTCTGTGGATGGTAGGGTAGACATATCAGTCTTCTCTGTGGATGGTAGGGTAGACATATCAGTCTTCTCTGTGGATGGTAGGGTAGACATATCAGTCTTCTATACTGTATGAGGGTAGACATATCTGTAGTCTTCTCTGTGGATGGTAGGGTAGACATATCAGTCCTCTGTGGATGGTATACATATCAGTCTTCTCTGTGGATGGTAGGGTAGACATCTACCTCTAATACTACTACTGACAGACTGACTGTCTTCTCTGTTGTTGTCCAGGGTCATATCAGTCTTCTCTAATAATACTAGGGACAGACTGACTCAGTCTTCTCTGTTGATGGTAGGGTCAGACATCTATCTCTAATACTACTACTGACAGACTGACTATAGTCTCTCTGTGGATGTCCAGGGTAGACATATTAGTCCTCTGTCTAATACCACAGACTGAGGGTAGACTGTCAGTCTCTCTGTGGACGGTAGGGTCAGACTCTGCCTTCTCTGTGGATGGTACTACTGACAGACTGACTGTAGTTCTCTGTTGATGTCCAGGGTCAGTCCTCTACCTCTAATACTACTACTGACAGACTGACTGTAGCTTCTCTGTTGTTGTCCAGGGTCAGTCCTCTACCTCTAATACCACAGACTGACTGTAGTTCTCTGTTGTTGTCCAGGGTCAGTAACTCTAATACTACTACTGACAGACTGACTGTAGTCTCTGTTGTTGTCCAGGGTCAGTCCTCTACCTCTAATACCACAGACTGACTGTAGTTCTCTGTTGTTGTCCAGGGTCAGTCCTCTACCTCTAATACTACTACTGACAGACTGACTGTAGTTCTCTGTTGTTGTCCAGGGTCAGTCCTCTGCCTCTAATAATACTACTGACAGACTGACTGTAGTTCTCTGTTGTTGTCCAGGGTCAGTCCTCTACCTCTAATACTACTACTGACAGACTGACTGTAGCTCTCTGTTGTTGTCCAGGGTCAGTCCTCTACCTCTAATACCACAGACTGACTGTAGTTCTCTGTTGTTGTCCAGGGTCAGTCCTCTGCCTCTAATACTACTACTGACAGACTGACTGTAGTTCTCTGTTGTTGTCCAGGGTCAGTCCTCTACCTCTAATACTACTACTGACAGACTGACTGTAGTTCTCTGTTGTTGTCCAGGGTCAGTCCTCTGCCTCTAATACCACAGACTGACTGTAGTTCTCTGTTGTTGTCCAGGGTCAGTCCTCTGCCTCTAATACTACTACTACTGACAGACTGACTGTAGCTTCTCTGTTGTTGTCCAGGGTCAGTCCTCTACCTCTAATACCTACTGACAGACTGACTGTAGTTCTCTGTTGTTGTCCAGGGTCAGTCCTCTGCCTCTAATAATACTACTGACAGACTGACTGTAGTTCTCTGTTGTTGTCCAGGGTCAGTCCTCTGCCTCTAATACTACTACTGACAGACTGACTGTAGTTCTCTGTTGTTGTCCAGGGTCAGTCCTCTACCTCTAATACTACTACTGACAGACTGACTGTAGTTCTCTGTTGTTGTCCAGGGTCAGTCCTCTGCCTCTAATACTACTACAGACTGACTGTAGTTCTCTGTTGTTGTCCAGGGTCAGTCCTCTGCCTCTAATACTACTACTGACAGACTGACTGTAGTTCTCTGTTGTTGTCCAGGGTCAGTCCTCTGCCTCTAATACCACAGACTGACTGTAGTTCTCTGTTGTTGTCCAGGGTCAGTCCTCTGCCTCTAATACTACTACTGACAGACTGACTGTAGTTCTCTGTTGTTGTCCAGGGTCAGTCCTCTACCTCTAATACTACTACTGACAGACTGACTGTAGTTCTCTGTTGTTGTCCAGGGTCAGTCCTCTACCTCTAATACTACTGACAGACTGACTGTAGTTCTCTGTTGTTGTCCAGGGTCAGTCCTCTGCCTCTAATACTACTACTGACAGACTGACTGTAGTTCTCTGTTGTTGTCCAGGGTCAGTCCTCTGCCTCTAATACTACTACTGACAGACTGACTGTAGTTCTCTGTTGTTGTCCAGGGTCAGTCCTCTACCTCTAATACTACTACTGACAGACTGACTGTAGTTCTCTGTTGTTGTCCAGGGTCAGTCCTCTGCCTCTAATACTACTACTGACAGACTGACTGTAGTTCTCTGTTGTTGTCCAGGGTCAGTCCTCTACCTCTAATACTACTACTGACAGACTGACTGTAGTTCTCTGTTGTTGTCCAGGGTCAGTCCTCTGCCTCTAATACCACAGACTGACTGTAGTTCTCTGTTGTTGTCCAGGGTCAGTCCTCTGCCTCTAATACTACTACTGACAGACTGACTGTAGTTCTCTGTTGTTGTCCAGGGTCAGTCCTCTGCCTCTAATACTACTACTGACAGACTGACTGTAGTTCTCTGTTGTTGTCCAGGGTCAGTCCTCTGCCTCTAATACCTACAGACTGACTGTAGTTCTCTGTTGTTGTCCAGGGTCAGTCCTCTGCCTCTAATACTACTACTGACAGACTGACTGTAGTTCTCTGTTGTTGTCCAGGGTCAGTCCTCTACCTCTAATACTACTACTGACAGACTGACTGTAGCTCTCTGTTGTTGTCCAGGGTCAGTCCTCTGCCTCTAATACCACAGACTGACTGTAGTTCTCTGTTGTTGTCCAGGGTCAGTCCTCTGCCTCTAATACTACTACTGACAGACTGACTGTAGTTCTCTGTTGTTGTCCAGGGTCAGTCCTCTACCTCTAATACTACTACTGACAGACTGACTGTAGTTCTCTGTTGTTGTCCAGGGTCAGTCCTCTACCTCTAATACCACAGACTGACTGTAGTTCTCTGTTGTTGTCCAGGGTCAGTCCTCTACCTCTAATACCACAGACTGACTGTAGCTCTCTGTTGTTGTCCAGGGTCAGTCCTCTGCCTCTAATACCACAGACTGACTGTAGTTCTCTGTTGTTGTCCAGGGTCAGTCCTCTACCTCTAATACTACTACTGACAGACTGACTGTAGCTCTCTGTTGTTGTCCAGGGTCAGTCCTCTGCCTCTAATACCACAGACTGACTGTAGTTCTCTGTTGTTGTCCAGGGTCAGTCCTGGTGTCGGGGGCGTATGACAGAACAGTGGCTGTGTGGAACATGGAGACCCTCTGCAAGACCCTGGAGTTGAAGGTAGCTTCATGCTCTGTCCTACTTCAGACACATTTTAAGGCAAACGTGTGTGTGTGTGTGTGTGTGTGTGTGTGTGTGTGTGTGTGTGTGTGTGTGTGTGTGTGTGTGTGTGTGTGTGTGTGTGTGTGTGTGTGTGTGTGTGTGTGTGTGTGTGTGTGTGTGTGTGTGTGTGTGTGTGTGTGTGTGTGTGTGTGTGTTTCAAACAGGTGTGTGTGTGTGCCCTCATGTGTGTGTTTTTGCTAACCGTAGGGACATGCAGATTGGGTGACAGATGTGGCAATCAGTGCGGACAAAAAATGGGTGGCCTCAGCTTCCAAGGTACAAACACACACCCCAATGTCATGTCCTACGTCATGTCCTATCCCTTCAGGTCACAGTAGATATACACCTCAATGTCATGTCCTACGTCATGTCCTATCCCTTTAGGTCACAGTAAACACACACCTCAATGTCATGTCCTATCCCTATAGGGCACAGTAAATATACACCTCAATGTCATGTCCTACGTCATGTCCTATCCCTTTAGGTCACATGTCCTATCCCTATAGGGCACAGTAAAAATATACACCTCAATGTCATGTCCTATCCCTATAGGGCACAGTAAATATACACCTCAATGTCATGTCCTACGTCATGTCCTATCCCTTCAGGTCACAGTAGATATACACCTCAATGTCATGTCCTACGTCATGTCCTATCCCTTTAGGTCACAGTAAACACACACCTCAATGTCATGTCCTATCCCTATAGGGCACAGTAAATATACACCTCAATGTCATGTCCTACGTCATGTCCTATCCCTTTAGGTCACAGTAAATATACACCTCAATGTCATGTCCTACGTCATGTCCTATCCATTTAGGTCACAGTAAATATATACCTCAATGTCATGTCCTATCCCTTCAGGTCACAGTAAATATATACCTCAATGTCATGTCCTATGTCATGTCCTATGTCATGTCCTATCCCTATAGGTCACAGAATATGTCCCCTTTGTTACCATACCATTTTGCATTATTATAAATGTTGCTATGTGTGTTTTGAAGGACACCACTGTCAGGTTGTGGAATATAGAACACTCTGAAGATATCCCTGCCGTTATTGAGACCAGGAAGGCTCAGGGCTATCATATCCTCCAGGTTGGTAATTGTACCACACACTGCTCCCTTGTATGTAGAGTGAGACCTGATCCTAGATCACCACTCCTACCCTGAGACCTGATCCTAGACCACCACTCCTAAGCTGAGACCTGATCCTAGACCTGATCCTAGACCACCTCTCCTACCCTGAGACCTGATCCTAGATCACCACTCCTACTCTGAGACCTGATCCTAGACCACCACTCCTACCTACCCTGAGACCTGATCCTAGATTACCACTCCTACCCTGAGACCTGATCCTAGACCTGATCCTAGATCACCACTCCTACTCTGAGACCTGATCCTAGACCTGATCCTGGATCACCACTCCTACCCTGAGACCTGATCCTAGATCACCACTCCTACCCTGAGACCTGATCCTAGACCACCACTCCTACCCTGAGACCTGATCCTAGACCACCACTCCTACCCTGAGACCTGATCCTAGACCACCACTCCTACTCTGAGACCTGATCCTAGACCACCACTCCTACTCTGAGACCTGATTCTAGATCACCACTCCTACCCTGAGACCTGATCCTAGACCTGATCCTAGATCACCACTCCTACCCTGAGACCTGATCCTAGACCTGATCCTAGATCACCACTCCTACCCTGAGACCTGATCCTAGACCTGATCCTAGATCACCACTCCTACCCTGAGACCTGATCCTAGACCTGATCCTAGACCTGATCCTAGACCTGATCCTAGACCACCACTCCTACCCTGAGACCTGATCCTAGACCACCACTCCTACCCTGAGACCTGGTCCTAGACCTGATCCTAGACCACCACTCCTACCCTGAGACCTGGTCCTAGACCTGATCCTAGACCACCACTCCTACCCTGAGACCTGGTCCTAGACCTGATCCTAGACCACCACTCCTACTCTGAGACCTGGTCCTAGACCTGATCCTAGACCTGATCCTAGACCACCACTCCTACCCTGAGACCTGGTCCTAGACCTGATACTAGACCTGATCCTAGACCACCACTCCTACCCTGAGACCTGATCCTAGACCTGATCCTAGACCACCACTCCTACTCTGAGATGCTTTGCGAATAAAACAGATTATTTTGGTGACACTGTTTTGGTGAACCTAATCCAGTCTTGTCTTTCAGTGTGAGGAGTGTGGAAAGGCTTTCTCCATTTCTCGACTGGAGAACTCCGACTTGGTCACAAAGTGTGTGTTCTGCCGATTGAAGACAGAAACCAGATCCCATCTTCAACCACCTCCTCTGTTGTCTAGTGTTCTGCCGATTGAAGACGGAAACCAGATCCCATCTTCAACCTCCTCCTCTGTTGTCTTCAACGGAAACCAGATCCCATCTTCAACCTCTCCTCTGTTGTCTAGTATTTGAATGTATTATTTTCTAATGCTTGTATGTTACTGTATATAACTAGGTCCTGTGTTAATTGAGTACTGTATCCTGTTAAAACTCTATTTGTTCATTGATTTTGTCAGAAAACAACTAAAGTATCACTGCATTGAAGTGCTAGCTGTGCCACTAGACATTCTGGGTTCGAGGCCGGCCGCGGCCCGGAGACCCATGGGGCGGCACACAATTGGCCCAGCGTCGTCCGGGTTAGGGGAGGGTTTGGCCGACAGGGATGTTCTTGTCCCATCGCGCACTAGTGACTCCTGTGGCGGGCTGGGTGTAGTGCACGCTGACCAGGTTGTTTCCTCCGACACATTGGTGCGGCTGGCTTCCGGGTTAAGTGGGCATTGTGTCAAGAAGCAGTGCGGCCTGGTTGGGTTGTGTCCGTGTGGGAGTTGCAGCGATGAGACAAGACTGTAACTACAGTCTTGGACAGGACAGCTATGGACAGCTATGGAGAACACACCTGGAGTCTAGGACAGCTATGGACAGCTATAGACAACACACCTGGAGTCTAGGACAGCTATAGACAACACACCTGGAGTCTAGGACAGCTATAGACAACACACCTGGAGTCTAGGACAGCTATGGGGAACACACCTGGAGTCTAGGACAGCTATGGGGAACACACCTGGAGTCTAGGACAGCTATGGGGAACACACCTGGAGTCTAGGACAGCTATGGAGAACACACCTGGAGTCTAGGACAGCTATAGACAACACACCTGGAGTCTAGGACAGCTATGGAGAACACACCTGGAGTCTAGGACAGCTATGGAGAACACACCTGGAGTCTAGGACAGCTATGGAGAACACACCTGGAGTCTAAGACAGCTATAGACAACACACCTGGAGTCTAGGACAGCTATAGACAACACACCTGGAGTCTAGGACAGCTATAGACAACACACCTGGAGTCTAGGACAGCTATGGGGAACACACCTGGAGTCTAGGACAGCTATGGAGAACACACCTGGTGTCTAGGACAGCTATAGACAACACACCTGGAGTCTAGGACAGCTATGGAGAACACACCTGGAGTCTAGGACAGCTATAGACAACACACCTGGTGTCTAGGACAGCTATAGACAACACACCTGGAGTCTAGGACAGCTATAGACAACACACCTGAAGTCTAGGACAGCTATAGACAACACACCTGGAGTCTAGGACAGCTATAGACAACACACCTGGAGTCTAGGACAGCTATAGACAACACACCTGGAGTCTAGGACAGCTATAGACAACACACCTGGAGTCTAGGACAGCTATGGGGAACACACCTGGAGTCTAGGACAGCTATGGGGAACACACCTGGAGTCTAGGACAGCTATGGGGAACACACCTGGAGTCTAGGACAGCTATAGACAACACACCTGGAGTCTAGGACAGCTATGGAGAACACACCTGGAGTCTAGGACAGCTATGGGGAACACACCTGGAGTCTAGGACAGCTATGGGGAACACACCTGGAGTCTAGGACAGCTATAGACAACACACCTGGAGTCTAGGACAGCTATGGAGAACACACAATGATGCATGACAGATGAAGCTACAGTAGTAGCCCCAGTAGTGATGACAGATGATGACAGATGAAGCTAGTAGTAGCCCCAGTAGTGATGACAGATGAAGCTGCAGTAGTGATGACAGATGAAGCTGCAGTAGTAGCCCCAGTAGTGATGACAGATGAAGCTGCAGTAGTGATGACAGATGAAGCTGCAGTAGTGATGACAGATGAAGCTGCAGTAGTGATGACAGATGAAGCTGCAGTAGTAGCCCCAGTAGTGATGACAGATAAAGCTGCAGTAGTGATGACAGAGGAAGCTGCAGTAGTAGTCCCAGTAGTGATGACAGATGAAGCTGCAGTAGTGATGACAGATGAAGCTACAGTAGTAGACCCAGTAGTGATGACAGATGAAGCTACAGTAGTTGTCCCAGTAGTGATGACAGATGAAGCTACAGTAGTAGTCCCAGTAGTGATGACAGATGAAGCTACAGTAGTAGCCCCAGTAGTGATGATAGATGAAGCTACAGCGATCACTAACCTTCTAGACATCAGAACAGCGATCACTAACCTTCTAGACATCAGAACAGCGATCACTAACCTCCTAGACATCCAAACAGAGATCACTAACCTTCTAGACATCAGAACAGCGATCACTAACCTTCTAGACATCAGAACAGCGATCACTAACCTTCTAGACATCCAAACAGAGATCACTAACCATGTTTTGGTTGAAGATTTCTACTTCACCAGTTGGCAGCAGGTGATGTACTGTTCATTCCATACCAGGCTCTAATCCCCGGGACTCCAAAGAGGAAGAGACGGCACAAACGAGTCAGTAAACCACCGCTCTCAAGTGGCGCAGCGGTCTAAGGCACTACAGACCCTGGTTTGATTCCAGGCTGTATCACAGCGGTCTAAGGCACTGCATCTCAGTGCTAGAGGCGTCAATACAGACCCTGGTTCGATTCCAGGTTGTATCACAACCGCCCGTGATTGGGCGGTGCACAATTGGCCCAGCGTCATCCAGGTTAGGGTTTTGCCGGAGTAGGCCGTCATTGTAAATAACAATTAGTTCTTAACTGACTTGCCTAGTTTAAATAAAGGTTACATTTTAAAATATACCCTCAGTTCTATTGGTGAACGTACCAATCACTGGAGAATAAACTGGATGAGCTCTGCTGGAGACTATCCTATCAACGGGACCTGAAGAACTGGGATATCCTGTTTCACGGAGTCGTGGCTGAACTATGACATGAATAATATACATCTGGCTGGTTTTTCCTGTGTGAAGACCGTAGGGCAGCTTTGGGTAAGGCTAAAGGGGAAGGTGTCTCTTATGTTAACAACAGCTGGTGCACCATCTCTAATCTTAAGGAAGTCTCTAGGTTTTTCTCGCCAGAGTTAGAATATCTCATGCATGATAAGCTGCAGACCATACTGTTTATTAAAAACAAAAACAAAAGTATGATTTAAGAAGTAAACATCGGACTGAAGCCGAAAAATAAAGGAAATTCACATGAGCACCACAATGCCTACTCCACCCATGCTCCACCAAGGTTTAACAGCACCACAATGCCTACTCCACCCATGCTCTACTAAGGTTTAACAGCACCACAATGCCTACTCCACCCATGCTCTACAGCACCACAATGCCTAGTGGGTTTGATCCCCGGGACCACCCATACGTAGAATGTATGCACACATGACTGTAAGTCGCTTTGGATAAAAGCGTCTGCTAAATGGCATATATTATTATTATTATTATTACTCCACCCATACTCTACCAAGGTTTTACAGCACCACAATGCCTACTCCACCCATGCTCTAACAAGGTTTTACAGCACCACAATGCCTACTCCACCCATGCTCTAACAAGGTTGTCCAGCACCACAATGCCTACTCCACCCATGCTCTACAGCACCACAATGCCTACTCCACCCATGTTCTACCAAGGTTTAACAGCACCACAATGCCTACTCCACCCATGCTCTACCAAGGTTTTACAGCACCACGATGCCTACTCCACCCATGCTCTAACAAGGTTGTCCAGCACCACAATGCCTACTCCACCCATGCTCTACCAAGGTTTAACAGCACCACAATGCCTACTCCACCCATGCTCTACAGCACCACAATGCCTACTCCACCCATGTTCTACCAAGGTTTAACAGCACCACAATGCCTACTCCACCCATGCTCTACAGCACCACAATGCCTACTCCACCCATGCTCTACCTGCTGTTAATATAGGGGCTGGCCCAGCAGATCCACTGGTAGAACCCTGCTGTTAATATAGGGGCTGGCCCAGCAGATCCACTGGTAGAACTCTGCTGTTAATATAGGGGCTGGCCCAGCAGATCCACTGGTAGAACCCTGCTGTTAATATAGGGGCTGGCCCAGCAGATCCACTGGTAGAACCCTGCTGTTAATATAGGGGCTGGCCCAGCAGATCCACTGGTAGAACTCTGCTGTTAATATAGGGGCTGGCCCAGCAGATCCACTGGTAGAACCCTGCTGTTAATATAGGGGCTGGCCCAGCAGATCCACTGGTAGAACCCTGCTGTTAATATAGGGGCTGGCCCAGCAGATCCACTGGTAGAACCCTGCTGTTAATATAGGGGCTGGCCCAGCAGATCCACTGGCCCAGCAGATCCACTGAACCCTGCTGTTAATATAGGGGCTGGCCCAGCAGATCCACTGGTAGAACCATGCTGTTAATAATAGGGGCTGGCCCAGCAGATCCACTGGTAGAACCCTGCTGTTAATACTGGCCCAGCAGATCCACTGGTAGAACCCTGCTGTTAATATAGGGGCTGGCCCAGCAGATCCACTGGTAGAACCCTGCTGTTAATATAGGGGCTGGCCCAGCAGATCCACTGGTAGAACCCTGCTGTTAATATAGGGGCTGGCCCAGCAGATCCACTGGTAGAACCCTGCTGTTAATATAGGGGCTGGCCCAGTAGATCCACTGGTAGAACCCTGCTGTTAATATAGGGGCTGGCCCAGCAGATCCACTGGTAGAACCCTGCTGTTAATATAGGGGCTGGCCCAGCAGATCCACTGGTAGAACCCTGCTGTTAATATAGGGGCTGGCCCAGCAGATCCACTGGTAGAACCCTGCTGTTAATATAGGGGCTGGCCCAGCAGATCCACTGGTAGAACCCTGCTGTTAATATAGGGGTTGGCCCAGCAGATCCACTGGTAGAACCCTGCTGTTAATATAGGGGCTGGCCCAGCAGATCCACTGGTAGAACCCTGCTGTTAATATAGGGGCTGGCCCAGCAGATCCACTGGTAGAACCCTGCTGTTAATATAGGGGCTGGCCCAGCAGATCCACTGGTAGAACCCTGCTGTTAATATAGGGGCTGGCCCAGCAGATCCACTGGTAGAACCCTGCTGTTAATATAGGGGCTGGCCCAGCAGATCCACTGGTAGAACCCTAGGCAATAACTTAACCTTGGTAACGTTCGCAGATTGCATTATATTTGAGATTTTTAGTGGTAATTAAATATAATTTATTTAGAATTTATGATAATTAATTTCCTATAAATAGTTTAACCAGCTCCGTGTTTTCGTGGAGTCAAAATGAAAGAAGAGGAGCCCGCGCTGCGGCAGCACGACACCCCAGATCAGTGTGTATTTATTAGTTTTATTTGATTATATTTCTTCCTCTGCATTGTTGGGAAGGGCCGTAAGCATTTCACTGTTACTCACCTGTTTGTTTACGAAGCATGACACAAGTGCATGTTGATTTGACACACAGGTTGAGTCTGGGGCGACGACGTTAAGACCGAACACCACTGTCCGAGCTTGTAAATGTTTGAATTGTAAACTATGGGATCGATAATCGCTTAATTTATGTTCTGCAATGAAGCTCACTTGAGTAATTAACTAAAGACACAACACAGTTTGTAAATTACCAAGCTTGAGATATACATGCTGGAAATATAAAGCCTTTTTTCACAGGGACATTCACCGGCGCCGTGGCTTAGTTGGTTAAAGCGCCTGTCTAGTAAACAGGAGATCCTGAGTTCGAATCTCAGCGGAGCCTTTTGTGAACATTACAGACTTTTTAAAAGGCCAGGCACCACTTGCTTAAATTACATTTTTGCATCTACCTATTTTGGAATTTGTTCGTATTTTGGTCGATATTAGTGTTTTCTAAAAGTAAACATGAAAATGTTAATTTTCTTTATTTTCCCATACTACCATCATCCACGTTTATAAACCACTTGAAAATGGAAATACACCAATAGCTCACTACATACACTTACACATAATGTAAAAGCCCATTTCATAGAGAATGTTTCAAACGGAACTATCTATAGTAACTTACTCTGAATAGATGGTGATTGGGCCTAAATAGGCGTTTGGTAGTCTAAATTCAGTGTACTTTTCTTCAACATTTATTTCCCGATAGTCAGACTGCCTTATATCTTCCCACAAGCCAACACAGACTCGCCCTTATTGTTTCTCATCTTCAGAACCATCTGCATTCACCACATGTTGTGTGATTATACTTAGATATGTGGTAGCTGTAGCTGTAGCTCAGTTGGTAGAGCATGGCGCTTGTAACGCCAGGGTAGTCTGCTAAATGGCATATATTATTTATATATTATTATATATTCTCCAGACTTGCCCAGAAGGAATTGTTGGTAGGTTGTTAATTTGGAAAAATGCGCCAAAAAATGCATTTTAACGTTACATGACTAGTATTTTACAGACATAAATATATATATTAAAAAATATATATATTTATCCGCTATCTGCTCTGGACAAGTCCGGTCCTGGAGTGTCTTAAAATGAAACTAACATTTTAGTCTGACTTCATCCAGTTTCCAGACACATTTATTTGCGCGATATGCAAATATTGCATATTTAACGTTATATCGCCTCATTTAAATATTTGTATCAAAGATTTCAGAAAAGTTGTAATACGAAAAAGTATTATGTTTGTGTCAATATTCAACTGGTAAAACCTGACTGTGATATGATGAAGCGAAAAAAAACGAGCTTTTCACATTTTACCAACAGTAAAGACATTTACCCTTTTATTTCCTTCACGACTCGGCGGCGCTGTGGCTTAGTTGGTTAAAGCGCCTGTCTAGTAAACAGGAGATCCTGAGTTCGAATCTCAGCAGTGCCTTTTTGTTTCTGTTAAATTAAGGACCCACCACCTCTTCTCGACGAGCTCCAAGCTTTGACAACGGTGACGAGGAGGATACGTCCCCTGCCTTCCGGAAATCCAACCATAATGATATGCTGTAGAAAATTACATGGGGCCAGCATTTTAGTAACTAATACCAAATGAGTATTACATTTAAACCAAAGTTTATTTGTCACATGCGCCCGAATACAACAGGTGTAGTAGACCTTACAGTGAAATGCTAACTTACAAGCCCTTAACCAGCAATGTAGTTAAGAAAAATAAGTTTTAAGTAAAAAAATAGACAAAGAAAAAATATTAAATAAAAGTAAAATAATTAAATGGCAATAGTAAAATAAAGAGTAAATACAGGAGCACGCCCCCTGAGCACGCCCCCTGAGCACACCCCCTGAGCTCACCCCCTGAGCACGCCCCCTGAGCACGCCCCCTGAGCACGCCCCCTGAGCACACCCCCTGAGCACGCCCCCTGAGCACGCCCCCTGAGCACACCCCCTGAGCCCCCTGAGCACACCCCCTGAGCACACCCCCTGAGCACACCCCCTGAGCACACCCCCTGTGCTCACCCCCTGTGCTCACCCCCTGTGCACGCCCCCTGAGCACGCCCCCTGAGCACACCCCCTGAGCACACCCCCTGAGCACACCCCCTGAGCACGCCCCCTGAGCTCACCCCCTGAGCACACCCCCTGAGCACACCCCCCTGAGCACGCCCCCTGAGCTCACCCCCTGAGCACGCCCCCTGAGCACACCCCCTGAGCACGCCCCCTGAGCTCACCCCCTGAGCTCACCCCCTGAGCACGCCCCCTGAGCACGCCCCCTGAGCACGCCCCCTGAGCACGCCCCCTGAGCTCGCCCCCTGAGCACGCCCCCTGTGCTCACCCCCTGAGCACGCCCCCTGAGCACGCCCCCTGGGCACGCCCCCTGAGCACACCCCCTGAGGGGCCCCCTGCCATCCAGGACCTCTATACCAGGCGGTGTCAGAGGAAGGCCCTATAGAGGGTGGGGTACGTACAGCCCAGTACATCACCGGGGCCAAGCTTCCTGCCATCCAGGACCTCTATACCAGGCGGTGTCAGAGGAAGGCCCTATAGAGGGTGGTACGTACAGCCCAGTACATCACCGGGGCCAAGCTTCCTGCCATTCAGGACCTCTATACCAGGTGGTGTCAGAGGAAGGCCCTAAACATTGTCAAAGACTCCAGCCACCCAGGTCATAGACTGTTTTCTCTGCTCCCGCATGGCAAGCGGTACCGGAGCGCCAAGTCTAGGTTCAAAAGGCTCCTCAACAGCTTCTACCCCCCCAAACCATAAGACTGCTGAACAATTAATCAAATGTCTACCCGGACTATTTTGCATTTATTTCCCCCCACTGCTGCTATTCACTGTTTATTATCTATGTGTAACAGTATAACTTTAGACCGTTCCCTCGCTCCGACCTGGGCGCGAACCAGGGACGCTCTGCACACGTCAACAGTCCCCCTCCCGAAGCATCGTTACCGATGGAAACGCAATTTAGCGCGCACCACCGCTAACTAGGGAACCGTTTCACATCCGTTACATCTGCTTAGTCTCTACCCCTTACCTACATGTACATATTACCTCAATTACCTCGACTAACCTGTACCACCTCGGTACCTGTACCCTCCTGATTGTTATTTTATTGTTTATTTAGTAAATATTTTCTTAACTGTCATTTAAAAAAAACAACCTCATTGTTAGTTAAGGGCTTGTCAGTAAGCATTACACTGTAAGGTCTACACCTGTTTTATTTGGCGCATGTGACAAATACAAATGTATTTTATTTTTTATTTTAAATAGAATCACTGGTGCGAATATGCAATACCACCATCCGGCCTTTCGGGGTCAGGATTTGACGACAACATTATAACGACGTATTCAATGAAGACCTCCCTGCACGGGATGGGGAAACAACATGATTCATTTCAAAGAAGGATCTGCTCGGCGTACCAAACTGCAGCGACCGCAACAACGAGGATTTGGGTTTAACTTAAATAGGACAGACAACAACGTAACTGCGCGGTAAATGATCACTGCACCATTGTCCACTTTCATGCAGAGGATAGTGCCTGAAGGAGATGAACATACTCGGCTGTGGACGGAGAATAAATAACAGCTATAAACACCGAACAGTCCACAACCCGAGATCAAGGACGGGACGGTGTCGCAAGTGCCTTTCTCTTCTGTCTCACAAACGCAGAGACTTTTCCCTTCCTTTAGGATATAAATCAACGCGGAAACCAAACGAGGCATTGAAGCAGAGACCGACGATGTACGATCACATCTCCTCTTTTCACTGTATCACATTGTCCTAGTGAGGCTGCCTCTGAGTAGCGTATGAAGCTTCTTCTTTTTTTGCGCTACAAAAAACACAATTTACCCACGTCCTAGTTTATTTCTATTTTATTTATTTTTATACAGAGAGGACTTGGGTTCATGACATCTGCAAAGGTCACGGAAAATATTCGGAGGCTATTGCTACAGATGTTACGGAAATTACCCCCAAGATGACAAAAGAACGAGCTGGGCTGCTGGAATGATGGACCGGATTGGAGCGCCGGGTCTCCTCCTGGTCATATGGATATTAATACGGTTCGCTTCGGTCTGTGTCGGTCAGTACTCTTATTTACATTTAAGTCATTTAGCAGACGCTCTTATCCAGAGCGACTTACAGATTTGAGACATATTGCTTTATTGTTGTTGTTCACTTTGAATGTTTTCTGATACTCTACTGGTTTCCCGTTGGATAATATTCTGTATTGATCTAAAACTTTGTCATATTTTACAAAAACCACATCATTTTTCAATCACGTGTTGTGCTGCTGCATTTGGTCACAGACTCCCGTCCTTCATTTCCTTCATCTATTAAACACAAGACGATTAAAGCTCACCTGAGTTAGGCGATGGTTCGGCTACTTCTATAGGCAGAACCAGAACCAGAACCAGAACCAGACAGTGTGGGTGTCAATAGTATTGGAATGTTGTGTGCTTCCTAGAGATGGATCGTCGTTGCCATGGTGTCTGTCGTTGTGGGTCATCTGCAACATGTACCATGACGGGCTTTCATTGATTTCTACTGAGAAATGATAGTCGTAGTTTGTTGATGGTGTTATGTGCAAACACGCATACACACACACACAGACACACACACTACACGCACACACACACACACACACACACACAGACACACACACTACACGCACACACACACACCAAAACTCAGCATCGATACAGCGGACCCTCTGGCTATCTGCATTACATCATCGTGCCCAGCGTCAATCCCTTAATGTATTTCTCTAGTGCAGATGAAAACAGGGCCAGCCCACAGACACAGAGCAGAGGATAGTCTGGCTACAAGCCAGCCCACAGACACAGAGCAGAGGATAGTCTGGCTACAAGCCAGCCAGAGCAGAGGATAGTCTGGCTACAAGCCAGCCCACAGACACAGAGCAGAGGATAGTCTGGCTACAAGCCAGCCCACAGACACAG
>NC_060177.1:4636387-4706387 GCF_021184085.1 Oncorhynchus gorbuscha
TGTGGGAGGAGTTGGATGAGAGCGAGAGGGAAAAGGATACAAGGCAGTGGTCGGAGACTTGGAGGGGAGTTGCAATGAGGTTAGTGGAAGAACAGCATCTAGTAAAGATGAGGTCGAGCGTATTGCCTGCCTTGTGAGTAGGGGGAAGGTGAGAGGGTGAGGTCAAAAGAGGAGAGAAGTGGAAAGAAGGAGGCAGAGAGGAAAGAGTCAAAGGTAGACGTGGGGAGGTTAAAGTCGCCCAGAACTGTGAGAGGTGAGCCGTCCTCAGGAAAGGAGCTTATCAAGGCATCAAGCTCATTGATGAACTCTCCGAGGGAACCTGGAGGGCGATAAATGATAAGGATGTTAAGCTTGAAAGGGCTAGTAACTGTGACAGCATGGAATTCAAAGGAGGCGATAGACAGATGGGTAAGGGGAGAAAGAGAGAATGACCATTTGGGAGAGATGAGGATCCCGGTGCCACCACCCCGCTGACCAGACGCTCTCGGGGTGTGCGAGAACACGTGGGCGGACGAAGAGAGAGCAGTAGGAGTAGCAGTGTTGTCTGTGGTGATCCATGTTTCCGTCAGTGCCAAGAAGTCGAGGGACTGGAGGGAGGCATAGGCTGAGATGAACTCTGCCTTGTTGACCGCAGATTGGCAGTTCCAGAGGCTACCGGAGACCTGGAACTCCACGTGGGTCGTGCGCGCTGGGACCACCAGAGTAGGGTGGCCGCGGCCACGCGGTGAGGAGCGTTTGTATGGTCTGTGCAGAGAGGAGAGAACAGGGATAAACAGACACATAGTTGACAGGCTACAGAAGAGGCTACGCTAATGCAAAGGAGATTGGAATGACAAGTGGACTACACGTCTCGAATGTTCAGAAAGTTAAGCTACGTAGCAAGAATCTTATTGACTAAAATGATTAAAATGATACAGTACTGCTGAAGTAGGCCAGCTGGCAGTGGGTGCGTTGTTGACACTACACTAATCAAGTCGTTCCGTTGAGTGTAATAGTTTCTGCAGTGTTGCTATTCGGGGCTAGCAGGCTAGCTAGCAGTGTTGATTACGTTACGTTGCGTTAAAAGAACGACAATAGATGGCTAGCGAACCTAGAAAATCGCTCTAGACTACACAATTATCTTTGATACAAAGACGGCTATGTAGCTAGCTAAGTAGCTAGCTACGATCAAACAAATCAAACCGTTGTACTGTAATGAAATGAAGTGAATATGTGATACAACCTGTGAGTGCGACCGGGTAGTTGAGTTCTATACAGAAGACGTTGGCTAGCTGTTGGCTAGCTAGCAGAGTCACCTACGTTAAGGACGACAAATAGCTGGCTAGCTAACCTCGGTAAATTAAGATAATCACTCTAAGACTACACACTCTAAACCTAAACTACACAATTATCGTGGATACGAAGATACGAAGACAGTAAAGACAGCTATGTAGCTAGCTAACACTACACTAATCAAGTCGTTCAGTTGAGTGTAATAGTTTTCCCAGTGCAGCTAATCAGTGGACGTTAGCTAGCTGGCTAGTGAAGACTACGTTAGGACGGCGAAATACGATAATTACGCAATTATCTTTGATACAAAGACGGCTATGTAGCTAGCTGAGAAGAAATTGCTAAGATAAGACAAATCAAACCGTTGTGATATAATGAAATATAATGAAAAAGTTATACTACCCGTTGGAGCGACGTGCAGATGCGACCACTCGCTCCAACCGGAACCGGAACTATTGACCCATGTCATTTAAACATGTTACAGTATTATGACAGTGTTATTACATACATGATATGAATCGATCCTTCCTCTCCCATCTGACCAGGTTGAAGAGCATCCGTGGGGAGAAGCTGCAGTGAATCTGTGATCCGACAGACAACAGGATGATCCGACAGACAACAGGATGATCCGACAGACAACAGGATGTCCTCTATGAGGACAGATATCTGGAGTCAGGAGCCATTCTGTATGAATTCCAGCCCTGTAGTTATGCTGATGAAAGAGGGTCTTACTTTACATTTTAAATTGTAATTCTCATGGGATGTGAGTTTTTTTTTTTTGCTGATCGATGTCTCGGGCTGATATGTGGAGAGGTCTTGAATTGTTGCTATCGTCTGTTAATCAATAAAAATGTGAGATTTTGTTGTTGTAATCTGTCTCTGTATTATTGTCATGACAGATTGTCTGGAAAAAAAAAAGTTGATATACATTCGGAAAGTATTCAGACCCCTTGACTTTTTCCACATTTTGTTACGTTACAGCCTTATTCCATAATTTCTTAAATTATTTTTTTCCCACCCCCTCAATCTACACACAATACCCCATAATAACAAAGTGAAAACAGGTTTTTGTATTGCAAATGTATTAAACATAAAAAATAAATACCCCTATCCCTTTTCGATGAGACTTGAAATGCATCCTGTTTCCATTGATCTTCCTTGAGATGTTTCTACAGCTTTGGAGTCCACCTGTGGTAAATTCAATTGATTAGACATGACTTGGAAAGACACACACCTGTCTATATAAGGTCCCACAGCTGACAGTGTATATCAGAGCAAAAACCAAGCCATGAGGTCGAAGGAATTGTTCGTAGAGTTCTGAGACAGGATTGTGATCAGGGGAAAGGTACCAAAAAATGTCTGCTGTGTTGAATGTCCCCAAGAACACAGTGGCCTGCATCATTCTTAAATGGAAGAAGTTTGGAACCACCAAGACTCTTCATAGAGCTGGCTGCCCGGCCAAACTGAGCAATCAATGGTCATTCTGACAGAGCTCCAGAATTCCTCTATGAAGATGGGAGAACCTTCCAGAAGGACAACCATCTCTGCAGCATTCTACCATAAAGTCCTGATTTGTTGGAGTGGCCAGACGGAAGCCACTCCTCAGTAAAAGGCACATGACAGTCCACATGGAGTTTGCCAAAAGGCACCAAAAGACTCAAACAAAGAAACAAGATTATCAGGCGTCACTTCTGGAGGAAACCTGGCACGGTGAAGCATGGGGGTGGCAGCATCCCTACGGTGAAGCATGGTGGTGGCAGCAACATGCTGTGGGTTTTTCAGCGGCAGGGACTGGGAGACGAGACGGCATCTAGGGAAATATGAACGGAGCAAAGTACAGAGAGATCCTTGAGAAACTGCTCCAGAGTGGGGCGAAGGTTCACTTTCCAACAGAACGACACTAAGCACACAGCCAAGACAACGCAGGAGTGGTTTTGGGACAAGTCTCAATGTCCTTGAGTGGCCCGGACTTGAACCTAATCAAACATCTCTGGAGAAACCTGAAAATAGCTTTGCTGCGATGCTCCCCATCCAACCTGACAGAGCTTGAGAGGATCTGCAGAGAAGAATGGGAGACACTCCCCAAATACAGGTGTACCAAGCTTGTAGCGTCATACCCAAGAAGACTCAAGACTGTAATCGCTGCCAAAGGTGCTTCAACAAAATACTGAGTAAAGGGTCTTGAATACTTATGTAAATGTGATATTTCAGATTTTTTAATTTTTTATACATTTGCAAAAATTCCTAAAAACATTTGTCAAAATGTGGTATTTCATGTAAATGGATTACACACACAGTTGAAGTTTACATACACCTTAGCCAAATATATTTAAATTCAGATTATCACAATTCCTGACATTTAATCCGAGGAAAAATTCTCTGTTTTAGGTCAATTCCACTTTATTTTAAGAATGTGAAATGTCAGTATAATAGTAGATAGAATGATTTATTTCAACTTTTATTTATTTCATCATATTTCCAGTGGGTCAGATGTTTAGATACACTCAATTAGTATTTGGTAGCATTGCCTTCAAATTGTTTAACTTGGGTCAAACGTTTCGGGTAGCCTTCCACAAGCTTCCCACAATAAGTTGGGTCAATTTTGATCCATTCCTCCTGACAGAGCTGGTGTAACTGAGTCAGGTTTGTAGGCCTCCTTGCTCGCACAAGCTTTTTCAGTTCTGCCCACAAATTTTCTATAGGATTGAGGTCAGGGCTTTCTGATGGCCACTCCAATACCTTGACTTTGTTGTCCTTAAGCCATTTTGCAACAACTTTGTAAGTATGCTTGGGGTCATTATCCATTTGGAAGACCCATTTGCGACCAAGCTTGAACTTCCTGACTGATGTCTTGAGACGTTGCTTCAATATATCCACATCATTTTCCATTCTCATGATGCCATCTATTTTGTGAAGTGCACCAGTCCCTCCTGCAGCAAAGCACCCCCACAACATGATGCTGCCACCGCCGTGCTTCACGGTTGGGATGTTGTTCTTCGGCTCGCAAGCCTCCCCCTTTTTCCTCCAAACATAACGATGGTCATTATGGCCAAACAGTTCTATTTTTGTTTCATCAGACCAGAGGACATTTCTTCAAAAATTACGATCTTTGTCCCCATGTGCAGTTGCAAACCGTAGTCTTGCTTTTCTATGGCGGTTTTGGAGCAGTGGCTTCTTCCTTGCTGAGCGGCCTTTCAGGTTATGTCGATATAGGACTTGTTTTTACTGTGGATACAGATACTTTTGTACCTGTTTCCTCCAGCATCTTCACAAGGTCCTTTGCTGTTGTTCTGGGATTGATTTGCACTTTTAGCACCAAAGTACGTTCATCTCTAGGAGACAGAACGCGTCTCCTTCCTGAGCGGTATGACGGCTGCGTGGTCCCATGGTGTTTTTACTTGTGTACTATTGATGAATGTGGTACATTCAGGCGTTATTTTTCTGAGATCTTGGCTGATTTCTTTTGATTTTCCCATGATGTCGACAAAGTGGCACTAAGTTTGAAGGTAGGCCTTGAAATACATCCATAGGTACACCTCGAATGGACTCAAATGATGTCAATTAGCCTATCAGAAGCTTCTAAAGCCATGACATCATTTTCTGGAATTTTCCAATGTGTGTAAAGACACAGTCAAATTAGTGTATGTAGACTTCTGACCCAATGGAATTGTGATACAGTGAATTATAAGTGAAATAATCTGTCTGTATACAAAAGTGACTTGTGTCATGCACAAAGTAGATGTCCCAACCGACTTGCCAAGACTATAGTTTGTTAACAAGAAATGTGTGGAGTGGTTGAAAAACGAGTTTTAATGATTTCCAACCTAAGAGTATGTAAACTTCCGACTTTCAACTGTATGTATGTGTAACCGATGTGAAATGGCTAGCTCGTTAGCGGTGGTGCGCGCTAATAGCGTTTCAATTGGTTACGTCACTCGCTCTGAGACCTGAAGTGGTTGTGATGGGTGACGACGCTTCGTGGGTTTCAGTTGTTGATGTGTGCAGAGGGTCCCCTGGTTCGAGCCCCGGGTAGTGACCAGGGTGACGGAAGAAAGTAATACTGTTGTATATGTATGTATATATTAAAAATAAAAATAAAATGTCATTACATTTAAAAAAAATCTCTGTCCCCCCCGTGTGTGTAGTCTTGCACATTTCAGATTGTTTTCCATCTCAGTCACACCAAACTCAGTGCTCCTGATGTCTGGCCGTCGCTATGGGAACGCAAACTTTAGGACAACATTGGCTTCTCTGACTGACTGGTTTGGTACATTAGCTAGAGCCTTTTAACCCCCCCCCAAAAACAATGAAATACCAAACGTAGTGAAATACATTTAGTTCCCTGGACTAAATGACGGGGAGAAATATCGACCCTTTGTCACTTGATGAGACCATTGATGAAGGGAAAGAGGAGAAGGATGTGGAGAAGAGGAGAGCCTCGGTGTGGGAACATCAGGAGCTCGCCCAGGTATTTTTAGTTTATTTTTTATTCATGCTTCATGCTTATAGCTACTTCCCTGTAAACTGTTTTTGCCCATGTCTCAGGTAGCTAGCTGACCAGGTCTCAGGTAGCTAGCTGTCCAGGTCTCAGTTAGCTAGCTGCCCAGGTCTCAGTTAGCTAGCTGCCCAGGTATCAGTTAGCTAGCTGCCCAGGTCTCAGCTAGCTAGCTGCCCAGGTCTCAGTTAGCTAGCTGCCCAGGTCTCAGCTAGCTAGCTGCCCAGGTCTCAGTTAGCTAGCTGCCCAGGTCTCAGCTAGCTAGCTGCCCAGGTATCAGCTAGCTAGCTGACCAGATCTCAGTTAGCTAGCTGCCCAGCTATCAGCTAGCTAGCTGACCAGGTCTCAGTTAGCTAGCTGACCAGGTATCAGTTATCTAGCAGCCCAGGTATCAGGTAGCTAGCTGCCCAGGTTTCAGTTAGCTAGCTGACCAGGTATCAGTTAGCTAGCAGCCCAGGTATCAGGTAGCTAGCTGCCCAGGTCTCAGCTAGCTAGCTGCCCAGGTCTCAGCTAGCTAGCTGACCAGGTATCAGTTAGCTAGCTGCCAAGATCTCAGTTAGCTAGCTGTCCAGGTCTCAGTTAGCTAGCTGCCCAGGTATCAGCTAGCTAGCTGACCAGGTCTCAGTTAGCTAGCTGCCCAGGTCTCAGTTAGCTAGCTGCCCAGGTATCAGTTAGCTAGCTGCCTAGGTATCAGTTAGCTAGCTGCCCAGGTAGCAGGTAGCTAGCTGCCGAGGTATCAGTTAGCTAGCTGCCCAGGTCTCAGGTAGCTAGCTGCCCAGGTAGCAGGTAGCTAGCTGCCCAGGTCTCAGCTAGCTAGCTGCCCAGGTCTCAGCTAGCTAGCTGCCCAGGTGTCAGTTAGCTAGCTTCCCAGGTATCAGTTAGCTAGCTGCCCAGGTATCAGTTAGCTAGCTGCCGAGGTATCAGTTAGCTAGCTGCCCAGGTCTCAGTTAGCTAGCTGCCCAGGTAACAGGTAGCTAGCTGCCCAGGGATCAGTTAGCTAGCTGCCCAGGTATCAGTTAGCTAGCTGCCCAGATCTCAGTTAGCTAGCTGCCCAGGTATCAGTTAGCTAGCAGCCCAGGTATCAGTTAGCTAGCTGCCGAGGTATCAGTTAGCTAGCTGCCTAGGTCTCAGTTAGCTAGCAGCCCAGGTAACAGGTAGCTAGCTGCCCAGGTAGCAGGTAGCTAGCTGCCGAGGTATCAGTTAGCTAGCTGCCCAGGTAGCAGGTAGCTAGCTGCCGAGGTATCAGTTAGCTAGCTGCCCAGGTCTCAGTTAGCTAGCTGCCCAGGTAGCAGGTAGCTAGCTGCCCAGGTCTCAGCTAGCTAGCTGCCCAGGTCTCAGCTAGCTAGCTGCCCAGGTGTCAGTTAGCTAGCTTCCCAGGTATCAGTTAGCTAGCTGCCCAGGTATCAGTTAGCTAGCTGCCGAGGTATCAGTTAGCTAGCTGCCCAGGTCTCAGCTAGCTAGCTGCCCAGGTCTCAGCTAGCTAGCTGCCCAGGTCTCAGCTAGCTAGCTGCCCAGGTATCAGCTAGCTAGCTGACCAGATCTCAGTTAGCTAGCTGCCCAGCTATCAGCTAGCTAGCTGACCAGGTCTCAGTTAGCTAGCTGACCAGGTATCAGTTAGCTAGCAGCCCAGGTATCAGGTAGCTAGCTGCCCAGGTTTCAGTTAGCTAGCTGACCAGGTATCAGTTAGCTAGCAGCCCAGGTATCAGGTAGCTAGCTGCCCAGGTCTCAGCTAGCTAGCTGCCCAGGTCTCAGCTAGCTAGCTGACCAGGTATCAGTTAGCTAGCTGCCAAGATCTCAGTTAGCTAGCTGTCCAGGTCTCAGTTAGCTAGCTGCCCAGGTATCAGCTAGCTAGCTGACCAGGTCTCAGTTAGCTAGCTGCCCAGGTCTCAGTTAGCTAGCTGCCCAGGTATCAGTTAGCTAGCTGCCTAGGTATCAGTTAGCTAGCTGCCCAGGTAGCAGGTAGCTAGCTGCCCAGGTATCAGCTAGCTAGCTGACCAGATCTCAGTTAGCTAGCTGCCCAGCTATCAGCTAGCTAGCTGACCAGGTCTCAGTTAGCTAGCTGCCCAGGTAGCAGGTAGCTAGCTGCCCAGGTCTCAGCTAGCTAGCTGCCCAGGTCTCAGCTAGCTAGCTGCCCAGGTCTCAGCTAGCTAGCTGCCCAGGTGTCAGTTAGCTAGCTTCCCAGGTATCAGTTAGCTAGCTGCCCAGGTATCAGTTAGCTAGCTGCCGAGGTATCAGTTAGCTAGCTGCCCAGGTCTCAGCTAGCTAGCTGCCCAGGTCTCAGCTAGCTAGCTGCCCAGGTCTCAGCTAGCTAGCTGCCCAGGTATCAGCTAGCTAGCTGACCAGATCTCAGTTAGCTAGCTGCCCAGCTATCAGCTAGCTAGCTGACCAGGTCTCAGTTAGCTAGCTGACCAGGTATCAGTTAGCTAGCAGCCCAGGTATCAGGTAGCTAGCTGCCCAGGTTTCAGTTAGCTAGCTGACCAGGTATCAGTTAGCTAGCAGCCCAGGTATCAGGTAGCTAGCTGCCCAGGTCTCAGCTAGCTAGCTGCCCAGGTCTCAGCTAGCTAGCTGACCAGGTATCAGTTAGCTAGCTGCCAAGATCTCAGTTAGCTAGCTGTCCAGGTCTCAGTTAGCTAGCTGCCCAGGTATCAGCTAGCTAGCTGACCAGGTCTCAGTTAGCTAGCTGCCCAGGTCTCAGCTAGCTAGCTGACCAGGTCTCAGTTAGCTAGCTGCCCAGGTCTCAGTTAGCTAGCTGCCCAGGTATCAGTTAGCTAGCTGCCTAGGTATCAGTTAGCTAGCTGCCCAGGTAGCAGGTAGCTAGCTGCCCAGGTATCAGCTAGCTAGCTGACCAGATCTCAGTTAGCTAGCTGCCCAGCTATCAGCTAGCTAGCTGACCAGGTCTCAGTTAGCTAGCTGACCAGGTATCAGTTAGCTAGCAGCCCAGGTATCAGGTAGCTAGCTGCCCAGGTTTCAGTTAGCTAGCTGACCAGGTATCAGTTAGCTAGCAGCCCAGGTATCAGGTAGCTAGCTGCCCAGGTTTCAGTTAGCTAGCTGACCAGGTATCAGTTAGCTAGCAGCCCAGGTATCAGGTAGCTAGCTGCCCAGGTCTCAGCTAGCTAGCTGCCCAGGTCTCAGCTAGCTAGCTGACCAGGTATCAGTTAGCTAGCTGCCAAGATCTCAGTTAGCTAGCTGTCCAGGTCTCAGTTAGCTAGCTGCCCAGGTATCAGCTAGCTAGCTGACCAGGTCTCAGTTAGCTAGCTGCCCAGGTCTCAGTTAGCTAGCTGCCCAGGTATCAGTTAGCTAGCTGCCTAGGTATCAGTTAGCTAGCTGCCCAGGTAGCAGGTAGCTAGCTGCCCAGGTATCAGCTAGCTAGCTGACCAGATCTCAGTTAGCTAGCTGCCCAGCTATCAGCTAGCTAGCTGACCAGGTCTCAGTTAGCTAGCTGACCAGGTATCAGTTAGCTAGCAGCCCAGGTATCAGGTAGCTAGCTGCCCAGGTCTCAGCTAGCTAGCTGCCCAGGTCTCAGCTAGCTAGCTGACCAGGTATCAGTTAGCTAGCTGCCAAGATCTCAGTTAGCTAGCTGTCCAGGTCTCAGTTAGCTAGCTGCCCAGGTATCAGCTAGCTAGCTGACCAGGTCTCAGTTAGCTAGCTGCCCAGGTCTCAGTTAGCTAGCTGCCCAGGTATCAGTTAGCTAGCTGCCTAGGTATCAGTTAGCTAGCTGCCCAGGTAGCAGGTAGCTAGCTGCCGAGGTATCAGTTAGCTAGCTGCCCAGGTCTCAGTTAGCTAGCTGCCCAGGTCTCAGTTAGCTAGCTGCCCAGGTAGCAGGTAGCTAGCTGCCCAGGTCTCAGCTAGCTAGCTGCCCAGGTCTCAGCTAGCTAGCTGCCCAGGTGTCAGTTAGCTAGCTTCCCAGGTATCAGTTAGCTAGCTGCCCAGGTATCAGTTAGCTAGCTGCCGAGGTATCAGTTAGCTAGCTGCCCAGGTTTCAGTTAGCTAGCTGACCAGGTATCAGTTAGCTAGCAGCCCAGGTATCAGGTAGCTAGCTGCCCAGGTCTCAGCTAGCTAGCTGCCCAGGTCTCAGCTAGCTAGCTGACCAGGTATCAGTTAGCTAGCTGCCAAGATCTCAGTTAGCTAGCTGTCCAGGTCTCAGTTAGCTAGCTGCCCAGGTATCAGCTAGCTAGCTGACCAGGTCTCAGTTAGCTAGCTGCCCAGGTCTCAGTTAGCTAGCTGCCCAGGTAGCAGGTAGCTAGCTGCCCAGGTATCAGCTAGCTAGCTGACCAGATCTCAGTTAGCTAGCTGCCCAGCTATCAGCTAGCTAGCTGACCAGGTCTCAGTTAGCTAGCTGACCAGGTATCAGTTAGCTAGCAGCCCAGGTATCAGGTAGCTAGCTGCCCAGGTTTCAGTTAGCTAGCTGACCAGGTATCAGTTAGCTAGCAGCCCAGGTATCAGGTAGCTAGCTGCCCAGGTTTCAGTTAGCTAGCTGACCAGGTATCAGTTAGCTAGCAGCCCAGGTATCAGGTAGCTAGCTGCCCAGGTCTCAGCTAGCTAGCTGCCCAGGTCTCAGCTAGCTAGCTGACCAGGTATCAGTTAGCTAGCTGCCAAGATCTCAGTTAGCTAGCTGTCCAGGTCTCAGTTAGCTAGCTTCCCAGGTATCAGTTAGCTAGCTGCCCAGGTATCAGTTAGCTAGCTGCCGAGGTATCAGTTAGCTAGCTGCCCAGGTCTCAGTTAGCTAGCTGCCCAGGTAACAGGTAGCTAGCTGCCCAGGGATCAGTTAGCTAGCTGCCCAGGTATCAGTTAGCTAGCTGCCCAGATCTCAGTTAGCTAGCTGCCCAGGTATCAGTTAGCTAGCAGCCCAGGTATCAGTTAGCTAGCTGCCGAGGTATCAGTTAGCTAGCTGCCTAGGTCTCAGTTAGCTAGCAGCCCAGGTAACAGGTAGCTAGCTGCCCAGGTAGCAGGTAGCTAGCTGCCGAGGTATCAGTTAGCTAGCTGCCCAGGTAGCAGGTAGCTAGCTGCCGAGGTATCAGTTAGCTAGCTGCCCAGGTCTCAGCTAGCTAGCTGCCCAGGTGTCAGTTAGCTAGCTTCCCAGGTATCAGTTAGCTAGCTGCCCAGGTATCAGTTAGCTAGCTGCCGAGGTATCAGTTAGCTAGCTGCCCAGGTCTCAGCTAGCTAGCTGCCCAGGTCTCAGCTAGCTAGCTGCCCAGGTATCAGCTAGCTAGCTGACCAGATCTCAGTTAGCTAGCTGACCAGGTCTCAGTTAGCTAGCTGACCAGGTATCAGTTAGCTAGCAGCCCAGGTATCAGGTAGCTAGCTGCCCAGGTTTCAGTTAGCTAGCTGACCAGGTATCAGTTAGCTAGCAGCCCAGGTATCAGGTAGCTAGCTGCCCAGGTCTCAGCTAGCTAGCTGCCCAGGTCTCAGCTAGCTAGCTGACCAGGTATCAGTTAGCTAGCTGCCAAGATCTCAGTTAGCTAGCTGTCCAGGTCTCAGTTAGCTAGCTGCCCAGGTATCAGCTAGCTAGCTGACCAGGTCTCAGTTAGCTAGCTGCCCAGGTCTCAGTTAGCTAGCTGCCCAGGTATCAGTTAGCTAGCTGCCTAGGTATCAGTTAGCTAGCTGCCCAGGTAGCAGGTAGCTAGCTGCCGAGGTATCAGTTAGCTAGCTGCCCAGGTCTCAGGTAGCTAGCTGCCCAGGTAACAGGTAGCTAGCTGCCCAGGGATCAGTTAGCTAGCTGCCCAGGTATCAGTTAGCTAGCTGCCCAGATCTCAGTTAGCTAGCTGCCCAGGTATCAGTTAGCTAGCAGCCCAGGTATCAGTTAGCTAGCTGCCGAGGTATCAGTTAGCTAGCTGCCGAGGTATCAGTTAGCTAGCTGCCCAGGTATCAGTTAGCTAGCTGTCCAGGTCTCAGTTAGCTAGCTGCCCAGGTAGCAGGTAGCTAGCTGCCCAGGTCTCAGCTAGCTAGCTGCCCAGGTCTCAGCTAGCTAGCTGCCCAGGTGTCAGTTAGCTAGCTTCCCAGGTATCAGTTAGCTAGCTGCCCAGGTATCAGTTAGCTAGCTGCCGAGGTATCAGTTAGCTAGCTGCCCAGGTCTCAGTTAGCTAGCTGCCCAGGTAACAGGTAGCTAGCTGCCCAGGGATCAGTTAGCTAGCTGCCCAGGTATCAGTTAGCTAGCTGCCCAGATCTCAGTTAGCTAGCTGCCCAGGTATCAGTTAGCTAGCAGCCCAGGTATCAGTTAGCTAGCAGCCCAGGTATCAGTTAGCTAGCTGCCGAGGTATCAGTTAGCTAGCTGCCTAGGTCTCAGTTAGCTAGCAGCCCAGGTAACAGGTAGCTAGCTGCCCAGGTAGCAGGTAGCTAGCTGCCGAGGTATCAGTTAGCTAGCTGCCTAGGTCTCAGTTAGCTAGCTGCCCAGGTAACAGGTAGCAGGTAGCTAGCTGCCGAGGTATCAGTTAGCTAGCTGCCTAGGTCTCAGTTAGCTAGCAGCCCAGGTAACAGGTAGCTAGCTGCCCAGGTAGCAGGTAGCTAGCTGCCGAGGTATCAGTTAGCTAGCTGCCTAGGTCTCAGTTAGCTAGCAGCCCAGGTAACAGGTAGCTAGCTGCCCAGGTAGCAGGTAGCTAGCTGCCCAGGTATCAGGTAGCTAGCTGCCCAGGTAGCAGGTAGCTAGCTGCCGAGGTATCAGTTAGCTAGCTGCCTAGGTCTCAGTTAGCTAGCAGCCCAGGTAACAGGTAGCTAGCTGCCCAGGTAGCAGGTAGCTAGCTGCCCAGGTATCAGGTAGCTAGCTGCCCAGGTAACAGGTAGCAGGTAGCTAGCTGCCCAGGTAACAGGTAGCAGGTAGATAGCTGCCCAGGTATCAGGTAGCTAGCTGCCCAGGTAACAGGTAGCAGGTAGCAGGTAGCTAGCTGCCCAGGTAACAGGTAGCAGGTAGCTAGCTGACCAGGTAGCAGGTAGCTAGCTGGGTAGAGAGGGGATGAGTTGAATAGCCTTCATGTTTACAGCTACTTCCCTGTAAACTGTTTTTAAAACGTCAATGAGTGATTGGTCAGCTAATAGTTAACGTTAGCAAGTCAAGCTAACAGCTATCCACATAGCTATACATAATTAATGGTGTTGCACCTGTGTCATAACACTGATGAATCATGGCAACTTAGCCTACTAGACAGCAAGCTTTTAACTGAAAACGGTTTCCTTTAAACATGGAAACACTTGAGTGCCTGTCTGTTTGTGCTATCATGCCCAACTCCTTACCACTCATGACAAACATGCTTGTCTTGACAATGAGTTGTTGGCAAGAGCACAAACAGATCTGGGCCCAGGCTAGGAAACGCTGTGTGAAAAGCCCTCCTGCTATACATCTGGCTGGTGGCCAAAGCATAGCAATTATGACCAAGACATCTCAACAGATGGGTCATTAATTAAGGTGTCGTTTTAGAACAGAAAGAACAGACCTCGGCTATTGTCTTAAATGATGATGATTAACATTATCATTACTGCGATGCTTTAGTCGTGTTCAAAACATATATAAGTGACTTTGTTGTGCTTTGACAATACAATTTTAGATAGTTTCAGATGATCTGGACATGATGTGTGAAAAATGCTAATATCAGTAAGAGATGTTAGACAGGGCTTGATTCTCCGTGCCTCTTCAGACCCACATCATGGTGTAATGGAGACATGAAATGGGGATTGATTCTCCGTGCCTCTTCAGACCCACATCATGGTGTAATGGAGATGTTAGACAGGGCTTGATTCTCCGTGCCTCTTCAAACCCACATCAAGGTGGAATGGAGATGTTAGACAGGGCTTGATTCCCCGTGCCTCTTCAGACCCACATCATGGTGTAATGGAGACATGAAATGGGGCTTGATTCTCCGTGCCTCTTCAGACCCCCATCATGGTGTAATGGAGACATGAAATGGGGCTTGATTCTCCGTGCCTCTTCAGACCCCCATCATGGTGTAATGGAGATGTGAGACGGGGCTTGATTCCCCGTGCCTCTTCAGATTCCCATCATGGTGTAATGGAGATGTTAGACAGGGCTTGATTCCCCGTGCCTCTTCAGACCCCCAACATGGTGTAATGGAGATGTTAGACAGGGCTTGATTCCCCGTGCCTCTTCAGACCCCCATCATGGTGTAATGGAGATGTTAGACAGGGCTTGATTCTCCGTGCCTCTTCAGACCCACATCAAGGTGGAATGGAGATGTTAGACAGGGCTTGATTCTCCGTGCCTCTTCAGACCCCCATCATGGTGTAATGGAGATGTTAGACAGGGCTTGATCATGGTGTAATGGTGTAATGGTGTAATGGAGACATGAAATGGGGCTTGATTCTCGGTGCCTCTTCAGACCCCCATCATGGTGTAATGGAGACATGAAATGGGGCTTGATTCTCCGTGCCTCTTCAGATTCCCATCAAGGTGTAATGGAGATGTTAGACAGGGCTTGATTCTCCGTGCCTCCTCAGATTCCCATCATGGTGTAATGGAGATGTGAGACAGGGCTTGATTCTCCGTGCCTCCTCAGATTCCCATCAAGGTGCTGAGGGGTCACACAGATGCTGTCACCGGCTGCCACTTCTGCTTTGACGACACCAAAGTCCTGACCAGTTCCCAGGACAAGACGGCCGCTCTGTGGGTAGGTCCACCAAACACAGGTCCACCAAACACTAGGACTGCTTCCCAAATGGAACACTACTTATAACCACTATTCCCTATATATTGCACTACTTATAACCACTATTCCCTATATAGTGCACTACTTATGACCACTATTCCCTGTATAGTGCACTACTTATGACCACTAATCCCTATATAGTGCACTACTTCTGACCACTAATCCCTATATAGTGCACTACTTATGACCACTAATCCCTATATAGTGCACTACTTCTGACCACTAATCCCTATATAGTGCACTACTTCTGACCAAGGCCTATCGGTATGAACCTGAACTATATGATATATCTGTGGCCTAAATAGCACACATTCCCAATATAGTGCACTACTTCTGACCAAGGCCTATAGGGCTCTGGTCAAGAGTAGTGCACTCTGTAGGGAATAGGGTGCCATTAGGGCAACACGTTGTATGTCTGCTTCTGAAGGACACGGAGAGTGGCGCCGTGCTGTTGGTGTTTGAGAGAGGACATCTGTCCAACATCTCTGAGTGTGCCTTGATCCCTGACAAGAAAAGGTGAGTTGTCAGTGTGTTCCCATCGCCTACCCTTCTCCAGGAGTGTGCACTCGTACACTCCAAACATATTCCCAACACCAGAGGGGGAGTGTACAATGGCACACTTTGGGAGAAGGGTAGATCATCAGAATGGAGCCTTGCTGTTATCAGAATGGACCACAGAAGTCCTTGTCTCTTTGTTGTGACTAGTGATTTATACATGAGTTATCCTCAAATATCACATCCCACATATCTGGGTATAGGGCTGGGGATAGGGCTGGTTATAGGGCTGGGAATAGGGCTGGTTATAGGGCTGGGAATAGGGCTGGTTATAGGGCTGGGGATAGGGCTGGGGATAGGGCTGGGGTATAGGGCTGGGGATAGGGCTGGGGATAGGGCTGGTTATAGGGCTGGGTATAGGGCTGGGTATAGGGCTGGGGATAGGGCTGGTTATAGGGCTGGGGATAGGGCTGGTTATAGGGCTGGGTATAGGGCTGGGGATAGGGCTGGGGATAGGGCTGGTTATAGGGCTGGGGATAGGGCTGGGTATAGGGCTGGGTATAGGGCTGGGTATAGGGCTGGGTATAGGGCTGGGGATAGGGCTGGGGATAGGGCTGGTTATAGGGCTGGGTATAGGGCTGGGTATAGGGCTGGGGATAGGGCTGGTTATAGGGCTGGGGATAGGGCTGGGTATAGGGCTGGGTATAGGGCTGGGTATAGGGCTGGGTATAGGGCTGGGGATAGGGCTGGGGATAGGGCTGGTTATAGGGCTGGTTATAGGGCTGGTTATAGGGCTGGTTATAGGGCTGGGTATAGGGCTGGTTATAGGGCTGGGGATAGGGCTGGGAATAGGGCTGGGGATAGGGCTGGGTATAGGGCTGGTTATAGGGCTGGTTATAGGGCTGGGTATAGGGCTGGTTATAGGGCTGGGGATAGGGCTGGGAATAGGGCTGGGGATAGGGCTGGGTATAGGGCTGGGAATAGGGCTGGGTATAGGGCTGGTTATAGGGCTGGGGATAGGGCTGGGAATAGGGCTGGGGATAGGGCTGGGTATAGGGCTGGGTATAGGGCTGGGAATAGGGCTGGGAATAGGGCTGGGTATAGGGCTGGGGATAGGGCTGGTTATAGGGCTGGGAATAGGGCTGGGTATAGGGCTGGGGATAGGGCTGGTTATAGGGCTGGGTATAGGGCTGGGGATAGGGCTGGTTATAGGGCTGGGGATAGGGCTGGGTATAGGGCTGGTTATAGGGATGGGTATAGGGCTGGGGATAGGGCTGGTTATAGGGCTGGTTATAGGGATGGGTATAGGGCTGGGGATAGGGCTGGTTATAGGGCTGGTTATAGGGCTGGTTATAGGGCTGGGTATAGGGCTGGGGATAGGGCTGGTTATAGGGCTGGGGATAGGGCTGGGTATAGGGCTGGTTATAGGGATGGGTATAGGGCTGGGGATAGGGCTGGTTATAGGGCTGGTTATAGGGATGGGTATAGGGCTGGGGATAGGGCTGGTTATAGGGCTGGGTATAGGGCTGGGGATAGGGCTGGTTATAGGGCTGGTTATAGGGCTGGGGATAGGGCTGGGTATAGGGCTGGTTATAGGGATGGGTATAGGGCTGGGGATAGGGCTGGTTATAGGGCTGGTTATAGGGATGGGTATAGGGCTGGGGATAGGGCTGGTTATAGGGCTGGTTATAGGGCTGGTTATAGGGCTGGGGATAGGGCTGGTTATAGGGCTGGGTATAGGGCTGGGTATAGGGCTGGGTATAGGGCTGGGGATAGGGCTGGTTATAGGGCTGGTTATAGGGCTGGTTATAGGGCTGGGGATAGGGCTGGTTATAGGGCTGGGTATAGGGCTGGGTATAGGGCTGGGTATAGGGCTGGGTATAGGGCTGGGGATAGGGCTGGTTATAGGGCTGGTTATAGGGCTGGGTATAGGGCTGGGTATAGGGCTGGGTATAGGGCTGGGGATAGGGCTGGGTATAGGGCTGGGTATAGGGATGGGTATAGGGCTGGGTATAGGGCTGGTTATAGGGCTGGGTATAGGGCTGGGTATAGGGCTGGGTATAGGGCTGGGTATAGGGCTGGGGATAGGGCTGGTTATAGGGCTGGTTATAGGGCTGGGTATAGGGCTGGGTATAGGGCTGGGTATAGGGCTGGGTATAGGGCTGGGTATAGGGCTGGGTATAGGGCTGGGTATAGGGCTGGGGATAGGGCTGGGTATAGGGCTGGTTATAGGGCTGGGTATAGGGCTGGGTATAGGGCTGGGTATAGGGCTGGGTATAGGGCTGGGGATAGGGCTGGTTATAGGGTTGGTTATAGGGCTGGTTATAGGGCTGGGTATAGGGCTGGGGATAGGGCTGGTTATAGGGCTGGTTATAGGGCTGGGTATAGGGCTGGTTATAGGGCTGGGAATAGGGCTGGGTATAGGGCTGGGAATAGGGCTGGTTATAGGGCTGGGAATAGGGCTGGGAATAGGGCTGGTTATAGGGCTGGGAATAGGGCTGGGAATAGGGCTGGGGATAGGGCTGGTTATAGGGCTGGGTATAGGGCTGGTTATAGGGCTGGGGATAGGGATGGGGATAGGGCTGGGAATAGGGCTGGGAATAGGGCTGGGAATAGGGCTGGGTATAGGGCTGGGGATAGGGCTGGTTATAGGGCTGGTTATAGGGCTGGTTATAGGGCTGGGGATAGGGCTGGTTATAGGGCTGGGGATAGGGCTGGGAATAGGGCTGGGAATAGGGCTGGTTATAGGGCTGGGGATAGGGCTGGTTATAGGGCTGGTTATAGGGCTGGGGATAGGGCTGGGGATAGGGCTGGGGATAGGGCTGGGGATAGGGCTGGTTATAGGGCTGGGGATAGGGCTGGTTATAGGGCTGGGTATAGGGCTGGTTATAGGTATGGGTATAGGGCTGGGGATAGGGCTGGTTATAGGGCTGGTTATAGGGCTGGGGATAGGGCTGGTTATAGGGCTGGGTATAGGGCTGGGTATAGGGCTGGGTATAGGGCTGGGTATAGGGCTGGGGATAGGGCTGGTTATAGGGCTGGTTATAGGGCTGGTTATAGGGCTGGGGATAGGGCTGGTTATAGGGCTGGGTATAGGGCTGGGTATAGGGCTGGGTATAGGGCTGGGTATAGGGCTGGGGATAGGGCTGGTTATAGGGCTGGTTATAGGGCTGGGTATAGGGCTGGGTATAGGGCTGGGTATAGGGCTGGGGATAGGGCTGGTTATAGGGCTGGGTATAGGGCTGGGTATAGGGATGGGTATAGGGCTGGGTATAGGGCTGGTTATAGGGCTGGGTATAGGGCTGGGTATAGGGCTGGGTATAGGGCTGGGTATAGGGCTGGGTATAGGGCTGGGGATAGGGCTGGTTATAGGGCTGGTTATAGGGCTGGTTATAGGGCTGGGTATAGGGCTGGGTATAGGGCTGGGTATAGGGCTGGGTATAGGGCTGGGGATAGGGCTGGTTATAGGGCTGGGTATAGGGCTGGTTATAGGGCTGGGTATAGGGCTGGGTATAGGGCTGGGTATAGGGCTGGGGATAGGGCTGGTTATAGGGCTGGTTATAGGGCTGGTTATAGGGCTGGGTATAGGGCTGGGGATAGGGCTGGTTATAGGGCTGGGAATAGGGCTGGTTATAGGGCTGGGTATAGGGCTGGTTATAGGGCTGGGAATAGGGCTGGGTATAGGGCTGGGAATAGGGCTGGTTATAGGGCTGGGAATAGGGCTGGGAATAGGGCTGGGTATAGGGCTGGGAATAGGGCTGGTTATAGGGCTGGGAATAGGGCTGGGAATAGGGCTGGGTATAGGGCTGGGGATAGGGCTGGTTATAGGGCTGGGTATAGGGCTGGTTATAGGGCTGGGGATAGGGATGGGGATAGGGCTGGGAATAGGGCTGGGAATAGGGCTGGGAATAGGGCTGGGTATAGGGCTGGGGATAGGGCTGGTTATAGGGCTGGTTATAGGGCTGGTTATAGGGCTGGGGATAGGGCTGGTTATAGTGCTGGGGATAGGGCTGGGAATAGGGCTGGGAATAGGGCTGGTTATAGGGCTGGGGATAGGGCTGGTTATAGGGCTGGTTATAGGGCTGGGGATAGGGCTGGTTATAGGGCTGGGGATAGGGCTGGTTATAGGGCTGGGGATAGGGCTGGGGATAGGGCTGGTTATAGGGCTGGGGATAGGGCTGGTTATAGGGCTGGTTATAGGGCTGGGTATAGGGCTGGGGATAGGGCTGGGGATAGGGCTGGTTATAGGGCTGGGAATAGGGCTGGTTATAGGGCTGGTTATAGGGCTGGGGATAGGGCTGGGGATAGGGCTGGTTATAGGGCTGGGGATAGGGCTGGTTATAGGGCTGGTTATAGGGCTGGGTATAGGGCTGGGTATAGGGCTGGTTATAGGGATTGGAATAGGGCTGGGGTATAGGGCTGGGGTATAGGGCTGGGGTATAGGGCTGGGTATAGGGCTGGGGTATAGGGCTGGGTATAGGGCTGGTTATAGGGCTGGTTATAGGGCTGGGAATAGGGCTGGTTATAGGGATTGGAATAGGGCTGGGTATAGGGCTGGGTATAGGGCTGGTTATAGGGCTGGGGATAGGGCTGGTTATAGGGCTGGTTATAGGGCTGGGGATAGGGCTGGTTATAGGGCTGGGAATAGGGCTGGGTATAGGGCTGGGTATAGGGCTGAGTATAGGGTTGGGAATAGGGCTGGGTATAGGGCTGGGTATAGGGCTGGGTATAGGGCTGGGAATAGGGCTGGTTATAGGGCTGGGGATAGGGCTGGTTATAGGGCTGGGGATAGGGCTGGTTATAGGGCTGGGAATAGGGCTGGGTATAGGGCTGGGAATAGGGCTGGTTATAGGGCTGGGAATAGGGCTGGGTATAGGGCTGGGAATAGGGCTGGGTATAGGGCTGGGTATAGGGCTGAGTATAGGGCTGGGGATAGGGCTGGTTATAGGGCTGGGAATAGGGCTGGGTATAGGGCTGGGAATAGGGCTGGTTATAGGGCTGGGGATAGGGCTGGTTATAGGGCTGGGAATAGGGCTGGGTATAGGGCTGGGTATAGGGCTGGGGATAGGGCTGGTCATAGGGCTGGGTATAGGGCTGGTTATAGGGATTGGAATAGGGCTGGGAATAGGGCTGGTTATAGGGATTGGAATAGGGCTGGGAATAGGGCTGGTTATAGGGCTGGGGATAGGGCTGGTTATAGGGCTGGGAATAGGGCTGGGTATAGGGCTGGGTATAGGGCTGAGTATAGGGTTGGGAATAGGGCTGGGAATAGGGCTGGGAATAGGGCTGGTTATAGGGCTGGGTATAGGGCTGGTTATAGGGCTGGGTATAGGGCTGGGAATAGGGCTGGGGATAGGGCTGGGTATAGGGCTGGGTATAGGGCTGGTTATAGGGATTGGAATAGGGCTGGTTATAGGGCTAGGAATAGGGCTCGGAATAGGGCTCGGAATAGGGCTGGGTATAGGGCTGGGAATAGGGCTGGTTATAGGGCTGGTTATAGGGCTGGGAATAGGGCTGGGAATAGGGCTGGTTATAGGGCTGGTTATAGGGCTGAGTATAGGGCTGGTTATAGGGCTGGGAATAGGGCTGGGTATAGGGCTGGGTATAGGGCTGAGTATAGGGTTGGGAATAGGGCTGGGTATAGGGCTGGGTATAGGGCTGGGTATAGGGCTGGGAATAGGGCTGGTTATAGGGCTGGGGATAGGGCTGGTTATAGGGCTGGGGATAGGGCTGGTTATAGGGCTGGGAATAGGGCTGGGTATAGGGCTGGGAATAGGGCTGGTTATAGGGCTGGGAATAGGGCTGGGTATAGGGCTGGGAATAGGGCTGGGTATAGGGCTGGGTATAGGGCTGAGTATAGGGCTGGGGATAGGGCTGGTTATAGGGCTGGGAATAGGGCTGGGTATAGGGCTGGGAATAGGGCTGGTTATAGGGCTGGGGATAGGGCTGGTTATAGGGCTGGGAATAGGGCTGGGTATAGGGCTGGGTATAGGGCTGGGGATAGGGCTGGTCATAGGGCTGGGTATAGGGCTGGTTATAGGGATTGGAATAGGGCTGGGAATAGGGCTGGTTATAGGGATTGGAATAGGGCTGGGAATAGGGCTGGTTATAGGGCTGGGGATAGGGCTGGGAATAGGGCTGGGTATAGGGCTGGGTATAGGGCTGAGTATAGGGTTGGGAATAGGGCTGGGAATAGGGCTGGGAATAGGGCTGGTTATAGGGCTGGGTATAGGGCTGGTTATAGGGCTGGGTATAGGGCTGGGAATAGGGCTGGGGATAGGGCTGGGTATAGGGCTGGGTATAGGGCTGGTTATAGGGATTGGAATAGGGCTGGTTATAGGGCTAGGAATAGGGCTCGGAATAGGGCTCGGAATAGGGCTGGGTATAGGGCTGGGAATAGGGCTGGTTATAGGGCTGGTTATAGGGCTGGGAATAGGGCTGGGAATAGGGCTGGTTATAGGGCTGGTTATAGGGCTGAGTATAGGGCTGGTTATAGGGCTAGGAATAGGGCTCGGAATAGGGCTCGGAATAGGGCTGCGAATAGGGCTGGGTATAGGGCTGGGAATAGGGCTGAGTATAGGGTTAGGAATAGGGCTGGGAATAGGGCTGGGAATAGGGCTGGGGTATAGGGCTGGGTATATATATGTCTTTCTGTCTCCATGGCCAACCCGCAGCACACAGCCCTATTAGTGCCATAGGTGCCATAGGTGCCAAATAGTGCACTATATAGGGAATAGGGTGCCATTTTGGACACAACCCTGTCAAGATCTTTTGTTACTTCACACCTTCTTTATTTGCACTTCCCTTTTGGCAACCTTGGCAACCCTGGTAACCTTGGCAACCCTGGTAACCCTGGCAGAGGAGATGTCCCAGAGGGCAACAGGGAGGGAGGTGATCACACATAGGGAGTCTAGACTCTAGACCTCCGCTGAAACAGTAACCCTAGTTAATGGGTTACTACTGGGTTTGCTGTTGCACTAGTCTAGTGGCATTGAGGTGATATCTTAAAATAAAACTATATTATGGTATTTGTTTCATTAGTCCATTGTTGACATAGTCACTGCAATCGAGTTTTCAAGACATGTAACTTTCAAAATTCAGAAACCATTCTCTCTCTCCCCCCCACTCCCACCCTCTCTCTCTCTCTCTCTCTCTCTCTCTCTCTCTCTCTCTCTCTCTCTCTCTCTCTCTCTCTCTCTCTCTCTCTCTCTCTCTCCCCCTCTCTCTCTCTCTCTCTCTCTCTCTCTCTCTCTCTCTCTCTCTCTCTCTCTCTCTCTCTCTCTCTCTCTCTCTCTCTCCTCTCTCTCTCTCTCTCTCTCTCTCTCTCTCTCTCTCTCTCTCTCTCTCTCTCTCTCTCTCTCTCTCTCTCTCTCTCTCTCTCTCTCTCTCTCTCTCTCTCCTCTCTCTCTCTCTCCCTCCCTCCCTCTCTCCCTCCTCTCCCTCCTCTCTCTCTCTCTCTCCCTCTCTCTCTCTCTCTCTCCCTCTCTCTCTCTCTGTCGCTCTCTCTCTCTCTCTCTGTCTCTCTCTCTCTCTCTCTCTCTGTCTCTCTCTCTCTCTCTCTCTCTCTCTCTCCCCCTCCCTCTCTCTCTCTCTCTCTCTGTCTCTCTCTCCCCACTCCCTCCCTCCCTCTCTCTCTCTCTCTGTCGCTCTCTCTCTCTCCCCTCTCTGTCTCTCTCTCTCTCTCTCTCTCTCTCTCTCTCTCTCTCTCTCTCTCTCTCTCTCTCTCTCTCTCTCTCTCTCTCTCCCCCCTCCCTCCCTCTCTCCCTCTCTGTCGCTCTCTCTCCCCCCACTCCCTCCCTCTCTCTCTCTCTCTCTCTCTCTCTCTCTCTCTCTCTCTCTCTCTCTCTCTCTCCCTCTCTGTCTCTCTCTCTCCCCCCACTCCCTCCCTCTCCCCCCCCTCTCTCTCTCTCTGTCTCTCACCTAGGCTGATTACTGCATCATGGGACAAGACCCTAAATGCATGGGACCTGGAGACTGGCAAGATCATTGTGAATCTCAACCTCACAATGTGTTGTTGAGACCTATCTGTTACCTCTCTCTCTCTCTGTCGCTCTCTCTCTCCCTCTCTGTCGCTCTCTCTCTCCCCCACTCCCTCCCTCTCTCTCTCTCTACCTTCTCTCTCTCTCTGTCTCTGTCTCTCTCCCTCTATCTCTCTCTCTGTCTCTATCTCTCTCTCTCTGTCTCTGTCTCTCTCCCTCTATCTCTCTCCCTCTATCTCTCTCTCTGTCTCTGTCTCTCTCCCTCTATCTCTCTCTCTGTCTCTATCTCTCTCTCTCTGTCTCTGTCTCTCTCCCTCTATCTCTCTCCCTCTATCTCTCTCTCTGTCTCTATCTCTCTCTCTCTGTCTCTGTCTCTCTCCCTCTATCTCTCTCTCTGTCTCTCTCTCTCTCTCTCTCTCTCTCTCTCTCTCTCTCTCTCTCTCTCTCTCTCTGTCTCTCTCTCTCCCTCTCTGTCGCTCTCTCTCTCCCTCTGTCGCTCTCTCTCTCCCCCACTCCCTCCCTCTCTCTCTCTCTACCTTCTCTCTCTCTGTCTCTGTCTCTCTCCCTCTATCTCTCTCTCTGTCTCTATCTCTCTCTCTCTGTCTCTGTCTCTCTCCCTCTATCTCTCTCTGTCTCTATCTCTCTCTCTCTGTCTCTGTCTCTCTCCCTCTATCTCTCTCTCTGTCTCTCTCTCTCTCTCTCTCTCTCTCTCTCTCTCTCTCTCTCTCTCTCTGTCTCTCTCTCTCTCTCTCTCTATCTATCTCTCTCTCCCTCTCTCTCTCTTCCTCTCTCACTCTCTCTCTCTCTCACTCTCTCCCTCTGTCTCTCTCTCCCTCGCCCTCTCTCCATCTCTCTCCCTCTCTCTCTTTTTAACACTAATGAACATGGTGGATTTTCAGGATGTTTGACGAATCATAACGCCGGAGAGGGAGTATATAGGGAGTATATAGGGAGTATATAGGGAGTATATAGGGAGTATAGAGGGACTATATAGGGAGTATATAGGGAGTATATAGGGAGTATATAGGGAGTATATAGGGAGTATAGAGGGAGTATAGAGGGACTATATAGGGAGTATATAGGGAGTATAGAGGGACTATATAGGGAGTATAGAGGGAGTATAGAGGGAGTATAGAGGGATTATAGAGGGAGTATAGAGGGAGTATAGAGGGAGTATATAAGGAGTATATAGGGAGTATATAGGGAGTATAGAGGGAGTATAGAGGGAGTATAGAGGGAGTATAGAGGGAGTATAGAGGGACTATATAGGGAGTATAGAGGGAGTATAGAGGGAGTATAGAGGGAGTATATAAGGAGTATATAGGGAGTATAGAGGGAGTATAGAGGGAGTATATAGGGAGTATAGAGGGAGTATATAGGGAGTAACTCGGGGGGTATATAGGGAGTATAGAGGGAGTATATAGGGAGTATAGAGGGAGTATATAGGGAGTATAGAGGGAGTATAGAGGGAGTATATAGGGAGTATAGAGGGAGTATAGAGGGAGTATATAGGGAGTATAGAGGGAGTATAGAGGGAGTATATAGGTGACATAGCCTGTGTGTTACATAGTGGACTGCAGCTCAGAATCATAATGCCAGAGAGGGAGTATATAGGGAGTATATAGGGAGTATATAGGGAGTATATACATGACACAGCCTGTGTGTGTGTTACATAGTGGACTGCAGCTCAGAATCATAATGCCAGAGAGGGAGTATATAGGGAGTATAGAGGGAGTATAGAGGGAGTATATAGGGAGTATAGAGGGAGTATAGAGGGAGTATATAGGGAGTATAGAGGGAGTATAGAGGGAGTATATAGGGAGTATAGAGGGAGTATAGAGGGAGTATAGAGGGAGTATAGAGGGAGTATAGAGGGAGTATAGAGGGAGTATAGAGGGAGTATAGAGGGAGTATATAGGGAGTATAGAGGGAGTATAGAGGGAGTATATAGGTGACATAGCCTGTGTGTTACATAGTGGACTGCAGCTCAGAATCATAATGCCAGAGAGGGAGTATATAGGGAGTATATAGGGAGTATATAGGGAGTATATACATGACACAGCCTGTGTGTGTGTTACATAGTGGACTGCAGCCCAGGCTGGTCTCCTGACCTCATGTAGCGTCTCAGAGGACGGGAAGTACGTAGTCTCCTCCTCCGACCTGGAGAATGCAATCTGCCTGACCTCAGCTGATACAGGGGAGAGGCTCTTCCACATCAAAGGTACATCCTAAAGTCATTCAGCAATGGTTATTGATCTCTATATTGATTTTACCATTGAGCTATGCTAACGCTAAGGTCACTGCGTCTCAGTTTAAGTCATGTCTAATGGTAACATCAGGTCACTGAGTCTCAGTTTAAGTCATGTCTAATGGTAACATCAGGTCACTGAGTCTCAGTTTAAGTCATGTCTAGTGGTAACATCAGGTCACTGAGTCTCAGTTTAAGTCATGTCTAGTGGTAACATCAGGTCACTGAGTCTCAGTTTAAGTCATGTCTAATGGTAACGTCAGGTCACTGAGTCAGTTTAAGTCATGTCTAGTGGTAACATCAGGTCACTGAGTCTCAGTTTAAGTCATGTCTAGTGGTAACATCAGGTCACTGAGTCTCAGTTTAAGTCATGTCTAATGGTAACATCAGGTCACTGAGTCTCAGATTAAGTCATGTCTAGTGGTAACATCAGGTCACTGAGTCTCAGTTTAAGTCATGTCTAGTGGTAACATCAGGTCACTGAGTCTCAGTTTAAGTCATGTCTAATGGTAACATCAGTTCACTGAGTCTCAGTTTAAGTCATGTCTAATGGTAACGTCAGTTTAAGTCATGTCTAATGGTAACATCAGGTCACTGAGTCTCAGTTTAAGTCATGTCTAGTGGTAACATCAGGTCACTGAGTCTCAGTTTAAGTCATGTCTAGTGGTAACATCAGGTCACTGAGTCTCAGTTTAAGTCATGTCTAGTGGTAACATCAGATCACTGAGTCTCAGTTTAAGTCATGTCTAATGGTAACATCAGTTTAAGTCATGTCTAGTGGTAACATCAGGTCACTGAGTCTCAGTTTAAGTCATGTCTAGTGGTAACATCAGGTCACTGAGTCTCAGTTTAAGTCATGTCTAGTGGTAACGTCAGTTTAAGTCATGTCTAATGGTAACGTCAGTTTAAGTCATGTCTAGTGGTAACATCAGGTCACTGAGTCTCAGTTTAAGTCATGTCTAGTGGTAACATCAGATCACTGAGTCTCAGTTTAAGTCATGTCTAATGGTAACATCAGTTTAAGTCATGTCTAGTGGTAACATCAGGTCACTGAGTCTCAGTTTAAGTCATGTCTAGTGGTAACATCAGGTCACTGAGTCTCAGTTTAAGTCATGTCTAGTGGTAACATCAGGTCACTGAGTCTCAGTTTAAGTCATGTCTAATGGTAACATCAGGTCACTGAGTCTCAGTTTAAGTCATGTCTAGTGGTAACATCAGGTCACTGAGTCTCAGTTTAAGTCATGTCTAATGGTAACATCAGGTCACTGAGTCTCAGTTTAAGTCATGTCTAGTGGTAACATCAGGTCACTGAGTCTCAGTTTAAGTCATGTCTAATGGTAACATCAGGTCACTGAGTCTCAGTTTAAGTCATGTCTAATGGTAACATCAGGTCACTGAGTCTCAGTTTAAGTCATGTCTAGTGGTAACATCAGGTCACTGAGTCTCAGTTTAAGTCATGTCTAGTGGTAACATCAGGTCACTGAGTCTCAGTTTAAGTCATGTCTAGTGGTAACATCAGATCACTGAGTCTCAGTTTAAGTCATGTCTAATGGTAACATCAGGTCACTGAGTCTCAGTTTAAGTCATGTCTAATGGTAACATCAGTTTAAGTCATGTCTAGTGGTAACATCAGATCACTGAGTCTCAGTTTAAGTCATGTCTAATGGTAACATCAGTTTAAGTCATGTCTAGTGGTAACATCAGGTCACTGAGTCTCAGTTTAAGTCATGTCTAATGGTAACATCAGGTCACTGAGTCTCAGTTTAAGTCATGTCTAATGGTAACATCAGGTCACTGAGTCTCAGTTTAAGTCATGTCTAATGGTAACATCAGGTCACTGAGTCTCAGTTTAAGTCATGTCTAGTGGTAACATCAGGTCACTGAGTCTCAGTTTAAGTCATGTCTAATGGTAACATCAGTTTAAGTCATGTCTAATGGTAACATCAGGTCACTGAGTCTCAGTTTAAGTCATGTCTAGTGGTAACATCAGGTCACTGAGTCTCAGTTTAAGTCATGTCTAATGGTAACGTCAGTTTAAGTCATGTCTAATGGTAACATCAGGTCACTGAGTCTCAGTTTAAGTCATGTCTAGTGGTAACATCAGGTCACTGAGTCTCAGTTTAAGTCATGTCTAGTGGTAACATCAGGTCACTGAGTCTCAGTTTAAGTCATGTCTAGTGGTAACATCAGGTCACTGAGTCTCAGTTTAAGTCATGTCTAGTGGTAACATCAGGTCACTGAGTCTCAGTTTAAGTCATGTCTAATGGTAACATCAGGTCACTGAGTCTCAGTTTAAGTCATGTCTAATGGTAACATCAGGTCACTGAGTCTCAGTTTAAGTCATGTCTAGTGGTAACATCAGGTCACTGAGTCTCAGTTTAAGTCATGTCTAGTGGTAACATCAGGTCACTGAGTCTCAGTTTAAGTCATGTCTAATGGTAACGTCAGTTTAAGTCATGTCTAGTGGTAACATCAGGTCACTGAGTCTCAGTTTAAGTCATGTCTAATGGTAACGTCAGTTTAAGTCATGTCTAATGCTGCAATTCCCTCAGATCACCACAAGTCTACGATCACGCGGTGCCGGTTTGATCCTCAGAGTCAGCACGTAGCCAGTGTCTCTGAAGACAGAACCATCAAACTGTGGGACCTGGTCTCCACCCAAACCACACTCTCCATCAACAGGTGAAGATACCACTCATTATATTAGACTTTACACACGGTCCCTGAGATACCACTCATTATATTAGACTTTACACACGGTCCCTGAGATACCACTCATTATATTAGACTTTACACACGGTCCCTGGGATGATAGATACCACTCATTATGTTAGACTTTACACACGGTCCCTGAGATACCACTCATTATATTACACTTTACACACGGTCCCTTTGATGATAGATACCACTCATTATATTAGACTTTACACACAGTCCCTGAGATACCACTCATTATGTTAGACTTTACACACGGTCCCTGAGATACCACTCATTATATTAGACTTTACACACGGTCCCTGGGATGATAGATACCACTCATTATGTTAGACTTTACACACGGTCCCTGAGATACCACTCATTATATTACACTTTACACACGGTCCCTTTGATGATAGATACCACTCATTATATTAGACTTTACACACAGTCCCTGAGATACCACTCATTATGTTAGACTTTACACACGGTCCCTGAGATACCACTCATTATATTAGATTTTACACACGGTCCCTGGGATGATAGATACCACTCATTATGTTAGACTTTACACACGGTCCCTGAGATACCACTCATTATGTTAGACTTTACACACGGTCCCTGAGATACCACTCATTATATTAGACTTTACACACGGTCCCTGGGATGATAGATACCACTCATTATGTTAGACTTTACACACGGTCCCTGAGATACCACTCATTATATTAGACTTTACACACGGTCCCTGAGATACCACTCATTATATTAGACTTTACACACAGTCCCTGGGATGATAGATACCACTCATTATGTTAGGCTTTACACACGGTCCCTGAGATACCACTCATTATATTAGACTTTACACACGGTCCCTGAGATGATAGATAACATGCTGCCAGGCTGACCAGAGCATCAAGGAACATCATGACAGCTGTTTTGTTGTTGTTGTCATGTCTGACCGCGGACGTCCTTAAAAAAGATTTGTCAGCTGTGTTTACGGTCCACGGTGGACTGGGAGAACTCACTGGTCTCATAATGACACCTCAGATCGTTGTGTTTATGGTCCACGGTGGACTGGGTGAACTCACTGGTCTCATAATGACACCTCAGATCGTTGTGTTTATGGTCCACGGTGGACTGGGTGAACTCACTGGTCTCATAATGACACATCATATCGTTGTGTTTATGGTCCACGGTGGACTGGGTGAACTCACTGGTCTCATAATTACACCTCAGATCGTTGTGTTTATGGTCCACGGTGGACTGGGTGAACTCACTGGTCTCATAATGACACCTCAGATCGTTGTGTTTACGGTCCACGGTGGACTGGGTGAACTCACTGGTCTCATAATTACACCTCAGATCGTTGTGTTTACGGTCCACGGTGGACTGGGAGAACTCACTGGTCTCATAATGACACCTCAGATCGTTGTGTTTATGGTCCACGGTGGACTGGGTGAACTCACTGGTCTCATAATGACACCTCAGATCGTTGTGTTTATGGTCCACGGTGGACTGGGTGAACTCACTGGTCTCATAATGACACCTCAGATCGTTGTGTTTATGGTCCACGGTGGACTGGGTGAACTCACTGGTCTCATAATGACACCTCAGATCGTTGTGTTTATGGTCCACGGTGGACTGTTGTAACACACTCCCTGCAGTTAAATTATAATCTAACCTGGCATCAGGACATGTAGACCCAGTAGCTAGAGACAGACTGTATGTCAGAACTAGGACACCTTGTGTTTTACACAATCATCTGATACGCCTGGGATTTAACCTTCAAGCTGTCCTCTTAAAATACAGGATCAAATATCGCTGTGTTCTCGTGATAAACACTAAACACAGGGCTCTCATTATAAAAACATGCGCTGTAGTACAGTGAACTAAAATATAGCCTGGCATTATGTCTGAGATTGATGCAGTACAGTGAACTAAAATATAGCCTGGCATTATGTCTGAGATTGATGCAGTACAGTGAACTAAAATATAGCCTGGCATTATGTCAGAGAGATTGATGCAGTACAGTGAACTAAAATATAGCCTGGCATTATGTCTGAGATTGATGCAGTACAGTGAACTAAAATATAGCCTGGCATTATGTCAGAGAGATTGATGCAGTACAGTGAACTAAAATATAGCCTGGCATTATGTCAGAGAGATTGATGTAGTAACAGTGAACTAAAATATAGCCTGGCATTATGTCAGAGAGATTGATGCAGTAACAGTGAACTAAAATATAGCCTGGCATTATGTCAGAGAGATTGATGCAGTACAGTGAACTAAAATATAGCCTGGCATTATGTCAGAGAGATTGATGCAGTAACAGTGAACTAAAATATAGCCTGGCATTATGTCAGAGAGATTGATGCAGTAACAGTGAACTAAAATATAGCCTGGCATTATGTCAGAGAGATTGATGCAGTACAGTGAACTAAAATATAGCCTGGCATTATGTCTGAGATTGATGTAATACAGTGAACTAAAATATAGCCTGGCATTATGTCAGAGAGATTGATGCAGTAACAGTGAACTAAAATATAGCCTGGCATTATGTCAGAGAGATTGATGCAGTAACAGAGAACTAAAATATAGCCTGGCATTATGTCAGAGAGATTGATGCAGTACAGTGAACTAAAATATAGCCTGGCATTATGTCAGAGAGATTGATGCAGTAACAGTGAACTAAAATATAGCCTGGCATTATGTCAGAGAGATTGATGCAGTACAGTGAACTAAAATATAGCCTGGCATTATGTCAGAGAGATTGATGCTGTAACAGTGAACTAAAATATAGCCTGGCATTATGTCAGATTGATGCAGTACAGTGAACTAAAATATAGCCTGGCATTATGTCAGAGAGATTGATGCAGTACAGTGAACTAAAATATAGCCTGGCATTATGTCAGAAAGATTGATTCTGTAGAGTGAACTAAAATATAGCCTGGCATTATGTCAGAGAGATTGATTCTGTAGAGTGAACTAAAATATAGCCTGCCATTATGTCAGAGAGAACTTTTCATTAGCTTCAAATGAACCTCGTCCACTAGCTATTGCACACATTTCAAACTAATTAGTGTTAGTCAAGGTCACGTTGAGGCTGTCGTAACCAAGCCTCCAGAGCTTGTGGGGGGGGGAAACCCCAATATTTCCAATATGCATTATGACAATACTCATTGTTGTTCTATCCTGTCCCAAACACAGCACCCACACCAACGTCATCTCCAACTGCTGTTTCACTGCTAACGGACGCTACTTGTGCACTGCATCATGGGACAAGACTCTGCAGCTGTGGGACGTCCAGACAGGAGCATTCCGTTCCCACGGTGGCCTGACCCTGAGCAAAGGACACGACGGATCCGTCAGCTCCTGCACCTTCTCTGTGGATGGTAGGGTAGACATATCAGTCTTCTCTGTGGACGGTAGGGTAGACATATCAGTCTTCTCTGTGGATGGTAGGGTAGACATATCAGTCTTCTCTGTGGACGGTAGGGTAGACATATCAGTCTTCTCTGTGGACGGTAGGGTAGACATATCAGTCTTCTCTGTGGACGGTAGGGTAGACATATCAGTCTTCTCTGTGGATGGTAGGGTAGACATATTAGTCTTCTCTGTGGACGGTAGGGTAGACATATCAGTCTTCTCTGTGGACGGTAGGGTAGACATATCAGTCTTCTCTGTGGATGGTAGGGTAGACATATCAGTCTTCTCTGTGGACGGTAGGGTAGACATATCAGTCTTCTCTGTGGATGGTAGGGTAGACATATCAGTCTTCTCTGTGGATGGTAGGGTAGACATATCAGTCTTCTCTGTGGATGGTAGGGTAGACATATCAGTCTTCTCTGTTGATGGTAGGGTAGACATATCAGTCTTCTCTGTGGACGGTAGGGTAGACATATCAGTCTTCTCTGTGGATGGTAGGGTAGACATATCAGTCTTCTCTGTGGATGGTAGGGTAGACATATCAGTCTTCTTCTCTGTGGGTGGTAGGGTAGACATATCAGTCTTCTCTGTGGATGGTAGGGTAGACATATCAGTCTTCTCTGTGGACGGTAGGGTAGACATATCAGTCTTCTCTGTGGATGGTAGGGTAGACATATCAGTCTTCTCTGTGGATGGTAGGGTAGACATATCAGTCTTCTCTGTGGGTGGTAGGGTAGACATATCAGTATTCTCTGTGGATGGTAGGGTAGACATATCAGTCTTCTCTGTGGATGGTAGGGTAGACATATCAGTCTTCTCTGTGGATGGTAGGGTAGACATATCAGTCTTCTCTGTTGATGGTAGGGTAGACATATCAGTCTTCTCTGTGGATGGTAGGGTAGACATATCAGTCTTCTCTGTGGATGGTAGGGTAGACATATCAGTCTTCTCTGTGGATGGTAGGGTAGACATATATACATATATATACACTATATATATATATACTATATATATACTAACTACTATATACTACTACTGATAGACTGTCTGTAGTTCTTTGTTGTTGTCCAGGGTCAGTCCTCTGCCTCTAATACTACTACTGACAGACTGACTGTAGTTCTCTGTTGTTGTCCAGGGTCAGTCCTCTACCTCTAATACTACTACTGACAGACTGACTGTAGTTCTCTGTTGTTGTCCAGGGTCAGTCCTCTGCCTCTAATAATACTACTGACAGACTGACTGTAGTTCTCTGTTGTTGTCCAGGGTCAGTCCTCTACCTCTAATACTACTACTGACAGACTGACTGTAGCTCTCTGTTGTTGTCCAGGGTCAGTCCTCTACCTCTAATACCACAGACTGACTGTAGTTCTCTGTTGTTGTCCAGGGTCAGTCCTCTGCCTCTAATACTACTACTGACAGACTGACTGTAGTTCTCTGTTGTTGTCCAGGGTCAGTCCTCTACCTCTAATACTACTACTGACAGACTGACTGTAGCTCTCTGTTGTTGTCCAGGGTCAGTCCTCTACCTCTAATACCACAGACTGACTGTAGTTCTCTGTTGTTGTCCAGGGTCAGTCCTCTGCCTCTAATACTACTACTGACAGACTGACTGTAGCTCTCTGTTGTTGTCCAGGGTCAGTCCTCTACCTCTAATACCACAGACTGACTGTAGTTCTCTGTTGTTGTCCAGGGTCAGTCCTCTGCCTCTAATAATACTACTGACAGACTGACTGTAGTTCTCTGTTGTTGTCCAGGGTCAGTCCTCTACCTCTAATACTACTACTGACAGACTGACTGTAGCTCTCTGTTGTTGTCCAGGGTCAGTCCTCTACCTCTAATACCACAGACTGACTGTAGTTCTCTGTTGTTGTCCAGGGTCAGTCCTCTGCCTCTAATACCACAGACTGACTGTAGTTCTCTGTTGTTGTCCAGGGTCAGTCCTCTACCTCTAATACCACAGATTGACTGTAGTTCTCTGTTTTTGTCCAGGGTCAGTCCTCTGCCTCTAATACTACTACTGACAGACTGACTGTAGATCTCTGTTGTTGTCCAGGGTCAGTCCTCTGCCTCTAATACCACAGACTGACTGTAGTTCTCTGTTGTTGTCCAGGGTCAGTCCTCTGCCTCTAATACCACAGACTGACTGTAGTTCTCTGTTGTTGTCCAGGGTCAGTCCTCTGCCTCTAATACTACTACTGACAGACTGACTGTAGTTCTCTGTTGTTGTCCAGGGTCAGTCCTCTACCTCTAATACTACTACTGACAGACTGACTGTAGCTCTCTGTTGTTGTCCAGGGTCAGTCCTCTACCTCTAATACCACAGACTGACTGTAGTTCTCTGTTGTTGTCCAGGGTCAGTCCTCTGCCTCTAATACTACTACTGACAGACTGACTGTAGCTCTCTGTTGTTGTCCAGGGTCAGTCCTCTACCTCTAATACTACTACTGACAGACTGACTGTAGTTCTCTGTTGTTGTCCAGGGTCAGTCCTCTACCTCTAATACTACTACTGACAGACTGACTGTAGCTCTCTGTTGTTGTCCAGGGTCAGTCCTCTACCTCTAATACTACTACTGACAGACTGACTGTAGTTCTCTGTTGTTGTCCAGGGTCAGTCCTCTACCTCTAATACCACAGACTGACTGTAGTTCTCTGTTGTTGTCCAGGGTCAGTCCTCTACCTCTAATACTACTACTGACAGACTGACTGTAGTTCTCTGTTGTTGTCCAGGGTCAGTCCTCTGCCTCTAATACCACAGACTGACTGTAGTTCTCTGTTGTTGTCCAGGGTCAGTCCTCTGCCTCTAATACTACTACTGACAGACTGACTGTAGTTCTCTGTTGTTGTCCAGGGTCAGTCCTCTACCTCTAATACTACTACTGACAGACTGACTGTAGTTCTCTGTTGTTGTCCAGGGTCAGTCCTCTACCTCTAATACTACTACTGACAGACTGACTGTAGTTCTCTGTTGTTGTCCAGGGTCAGTCCTCTACCTCTAATACTACTACTGACAGACTGACTGTAGTTCTCTGTTGTTGTCCAGGGTCAGTCCTCTACCTCTAATACCACAGACTGACTGTAGTTCTCTGTTGTTGTCCAGGGTCAGTCCTCTACCTCTAATACCACAGACTGACTGTAGCTCTCTGTTGTTGTCCAGGGTCAGTCCTCTGCCTCTAATACCACAGACTGACTGTAGTTCTCTGTTGTTGTCCAGGGTCAGTCCTCTACCTCTAATACCACAGACTGACTGTAGTTCTCTGTTGTTGTCCAGGGTCAGTCCTCTACCTCTAATACCACAGACTGACTGTAGTTCTCTGTTGTTGTCCAGGGTCAGTCCTGGTGTCGGGGGCGTATGACAGAACAGTGGCTGTGTGGAACATGGAGACCCTCTGCAAGACCCTGGAGTTGAAGGTAGCTTCATGCTCTGTCCTACTTCAGACACATTTTAAGGCAAACGTGTGTGTGTGTGTGTGTGTGTGTGTGTGTGTGTGTGTGTGTGTGTGTGTGTGTGTGTGTGTGTGTGTGTGTGTGTGTGTGTGTGTGTGTGTGTGTGTGTGTGTGTGTGTGTGTGTGTGTGTGTGTGTGTGTGTGTGTGTGTTTCAAACAGGTGTGTGTGTGTGCCCTCATGTGTGTGTTTTTGCTAACCGTAGGGACATGCAGATTGGGTGACAGATGTGGCAATCAGTGCGGACAAAAAATGGGTGGCCTCAGCTTCCAAGGTACAAACACACACCCCAATGTCATGTCCTACGTCATGTCCTATCCCTTCAGGTCACAGTAGATATACACCTCAATGTCATGTCCTACGTCATGTCCTATCCCTTTAGGTCACAGTAAACACACACCTCAATGTCATGTCCTATCCCTATAGGGCACAGTAAATATACACCTCAATGTCATGTCCTACGTCATGTCCTATCCCTTTAGGTCACAGTAAATATACACCTCAATGTCATGTCCTATCCCTATAGGGCACAGTAAATATACACCTCAATGTCATGTCCTACGTCATGTCCTATCCCTTCAGGTCACAGTAGATATACACCTCAATGTCATGTCCTACGTCATGTCCTATCCCTTTAGGTCACAGTAAACACACACCTCAATGTCATGTCCTATCCCTATAGGGCACAGTAAATATACACCTCAATGTCATGTCCTACGTCATGTCCTATCCCTTTAGGTCACAGTAAATATACACCTCAATGTCATGTCCTACGTCATGTCCTATCCATTTAGGTCACAGTAAATATATACCTCAATGTCATGTCCTATCCCTTCAGGTCACAGTAAATATATACCTCAATGTCATGTCCTATGTCATGTCCTATGTCATGTCCTATCCCTATAGGTCACAGAATATGTCCCCTTTGTTACCATACCATTTTGCATTATTATAAATGTTGCTATGTGTGTTTTGAAGGACACCACTGTCAGGTTGTGGAATATAGAACACTCTGAAGATATCCCTGCCGTTATTGAGACCAGGAAGGCTCAGGGCTATCATATCCTCCAGGTTGGTAATTGTACCACACACTGCTCCCTTGTATGTAGAGTGAGACCTGATCCTAGATCACCACTCCTACCCTGAGACCTGATCCTAGACCACCACTCCTAAGCTGAGACCTGATCCTAGACCTGATCCTAGACCACCTCTCCTACCCTGAGACCTGATCCTAGATCACCACTCCTACTCTGAGACCTGATCCTAGACCACCACTCCTACCTACCCTGAGACCTGATCCTAGATTACCACTCCTACCCTGAGACCTGATCCTAGACCTGATCCTAGATCACCACTCCTACTCTGAGACCTGATCCTAGACCTGATCCTGGATCACCACTCCTACCCTGAGACCTGATCCTAGATCACCACTCCTACCCTGAGACCTGATCCTAGACCACCACTCCTACCCTGAGACCTGATCCTAGACCACCACTCCTACCCTGAGACCTGATCCTAGACCACCACTCCTACTCTGAGACCTGATCCTAGACCACCACTCCTACTCTGAGACCTGATTCTAGATCACCACTCCTACCCTGAGACCTGATCCTAGACCTGATCCTAGATCACCACTCCTACCCTGAGACCTGATCCTAGACCTGATCCTAGATCACCACTCCTACCCTGAGACCTGATCCTAGACCTGATCCTAGATCACCACTCCTACCCTGAGACCTGATCCTAGACCTGATCCTAGACCTGATCCTAGACCTGATCCTAGACCACCACTCCTACCCTGAGACCTGGTCCTAGACCTGATCCTAGACCACCACTCCTACCCTGAGACCTGGTCCTAGACCTGATCCTAGACCACCACTCCTACCCTGAGACCTGGTCCTAGACCTGATCCTAGACCACCACTCCTACTCTGAGACCTGGTCCTAGACCTGATCCTAGACCTGATCCTAGACCACCACTCCTACCCTGAGACCTGGTCCTAGACCTGATACTAGACCTGATCCTAGACCACCACTCCTACCCTGAGACCTGATCCTAGACCTGATCCTAGACCACCACTCCTACTCTGAGATGCTTTGCGAATAAAACAGATTATTTTGGTGACACTGTTTTGGTGAACCTAATCCAGTCTTGTCTTTCAGTGTGAGGAGTGTGGAAAGGCTTTCTCCATTTCTCGACTGGAGAACTCCGACTTGGTCACAAAGTGTGTGTTCTGCCGATTGAAGACAGAAACCAGATCCCATCTTCAACCACCTCCTCTGTTGTCTAGTGTTCTGCCGATTGAAGACGGAAACCAGATCCCATCTTCAACCTCCTCCTCTGTTGTCTAGTGTTCTGCCGATTGAAGACGGAAACCAGATCCCATCTTCAACCTCCTCCTCTGTTGTCTAGTATTTGAATGTATTATTTTCTAATGCTTGTATGTTACTGTATATAACTAGGTCCTGTGTTAATTGAGTACTGTATCCTGTTAAAACTCTATTTGTTCATTGATTTTGTCAGAAAACAACTAAAGTATCACTGCATTGAAGTGCTAGCTGTGCCACTAGACATTCTGGGTTCGAGGCCGGCCGCGGCCCGGAGACCCATGGGGCGGCACACAATTGGCCCAGCGTCGTCCGGGTTAGGGGAGGGTTTGGCCGACAGGGATGTTCTTGTCCCATCGCGCACTAGTGACTCCTGTGGCGGGCTGGGTGTAGTGCACGCTGACCAGGTTGTTTCCTCCGACACATTGGTGCGGCTGGCTTCCGGGTTAAGTGGGCATTGTGTCAAGAAGCAGTGCGGCCTGGTTGGGTTGTGTCCGTGTGGGAGTTGCAGCGATGAGACAAGACTGTAACTACAGTCTTGGACAGGACAGCTATGGACAGCTATGGAGAACACACCTGGAGTCTAGGACAGCTATGGACAGCTATAGACAACACACCTGGAGTCTAGGACAGCTATAGACAACACACCTGGAGTCTAGGACAGCTATAGACAACACACCTGGAGTCTAGGACAGCTATGGGGAACACACCTGGAGTCTAGGACAGCTATGGGGAACACACCTGGAGTCTAGGACAGCTATGGGGAACACACCTGGAGTCTAGGACAGCTATGGAGAACACACCTGGAGTCTAGGACAGCTATAGACAACACACCTGGAGTCTAGGACAGCTATGGAGAACACACCTGGAGTCTAGGACAGCTATGGAGAACACACCTGGAGTCTAGGACAGCTATGGAGAACACACCTGGAGTCTAAGACAGCTATAGACAACACACCTGGAGTCTAGGACAGCTATAGACAACACACCTGGAGTCTAGGACAGCTATAGACAACACACCTGGAGTCTAGGACAGCTATGGGGAACACACCTGGAGTCTAGGACAGCTATGGAGAACACACCTGGTGTCTAGGACAGCTATAGACAACACACCTGGAGTCTAGGACAGCTATGGAGAACACACCTGGAGTCTAGGACAGCTATAGACAACACACCTGGTGTCTAGGACAGCTATAGACAACACACCTGGAGTCTAGGACAGCTATAGACAACACACCTGAAGTCTAGGACAGCTATAGACAACACACCTGGAGTCTAGGACAGCTATAGACAACACACCTGGAGTCTAGGACAGCTATAGACAACACACCTGGAGTCTAGGACAGCTATAGACAACACACCTGGAGTCTAGGACAGCTATGGGGAACACACCTGGAGTCTAGGACAGCTATGGGGAACACACCTGGAGTCTAGGACAGCTATGGGGAACACACCTGGAGTCTGGAGTCTAGGACAGCTATGGAGAACACACCTGGAGTCTAGGACAGCTATGGAGAACACACCTGGAGTCTAGGACAGCTATGGGGAACACACCTGGAGTCTAGGACAGCTATAGACAACACACCTGGAGTCTAGGACAGCTATGGAGAACACACAATGATGCATGACAGATGAAGCTACAGTAGTAGCCCCAGTAGTGATGACAGATGAAGCTGCAGTAGTAGCCCCAGTAGTGATGACAGATGAAGCTGCAGTAGTGATGACAGATGAAGCTGCAGTAGTAGCCCCAGTAGTGATGACAGATGAAGCTGCAGTAGTGATGACAGATGAAGCTGCAGTAGTGATGACAGATGAAGCTGCAGTAGTGATGACAGATGAAGCTGCAGTAGTAGCCCCAGTAGTGATGACAGATAAAGCTGCAGTAGTGATGACAGAGGAAGCTGCAGTAGTAGTCCCAGTAGTGATGACAGATGAAGCTGCAGTAGTGATGACAGATGAAGCTACAGTAGTAGACCCAGTAGTGATGACAGATGAAGCTACAGTAGTTGTCCCAGTAGTGATGACAGATGAAGCTACAGTAGTAGTCCCAGTAGTGATGACAGATGAAGCTACAGTAGTAGCCCCAGTAGTGATGATAGATGAAGCTACAGCGATCACTAACCTTCTAGACATCAGAACAGCGATCACTAACCTTCTAGACATCAGAACAGCGATCACTAACCTCCTAGACATCCAAACAGAGATCACTAACCTTCTAGACATCAGAACAGCGATCACTAACCTTCTAGACATCAGAACAGCGATCACTAACCTTCTAGACATCCAAACAGAGATCACTAACCATGTTTTGGTTGAAGATTTCTACTTCACCAGTTGGCAGCAGGTGATGTACTGTTCATTCCATACCAGGCTCTAATCCCGGGACTCCAAAGAGGAAGAGACGGCACAAACGAGTCAGTAAACCACCGCTCTCAAGTGGCGCAGCGGTCTAAGGCACTACAGACCCTGGTTTGATTCCAGGCTGTATCACAGCGGTCTAAGGCACTGCATCTCAGTGCTAGAGGCGTCAATACAGACCCTGGTTCGATTCCAGGTTGTATCACAACCGCCCGTGATTGGGCGGTGCACAATTGGCCCAGCGTCATCCAGGTTAGGGTTTTGCCGGAGTAGGCCGTCATTGTAAATAACAATTAGTTCTTAACTGACTTGCCTAGTTTAAATAAAGGTTACATTTTAAAATATACCCTCAGTTCTATTGGTGAACGTACCAATCACTGGAGAATAAACTGGATGAGCTCTGCTGGAGACTATCCTATCAACGGGACCTGAAGAACTGGGATATCCTGTTTCACGGAGTCGTGGCTGAACTATGACATGAATAATATACATCTGGCTGGTTTTTCCTGTGTGAAGACCGTAGGGCAGCTTTGGGTAAGGCTAAAGGGGAAGGTGTCTCTTATGTTAACAACAGCTGGTGCACCATCTCTAATCTTAAGGAAGTCTCTAGGTTTTTCTCGCCAGAGTTAGAATATCTCATGCATGATAAGCTGCAGACCATACTGTTTATTAAAAACAAAAACAAAAGTATGATTTAAGAAGTAAACATCGGACTGAAGCCGAAAAATAAAGGAAATTCACATGAGCACCACACTGCCTATTCCACCCATGCTCCACCAAGGTTTAACAGCACCACAATGCCTAGTGGGTTTGATCCCCGGGACCACCCATACGTAGAATGTATGCACACATGACTGTAAGTCGCTTTGGATAAAAGCGTCTGCTAAATGGCATATATTATTATTATTATTATTACTCCACCCATACTCTACCAAGGTTTTACAGCACCACAATGCCTACTCCACCCATGCTCTAACAAGGTTTTACAGCACCACAATGCCTACTCCACCCATGCTCTAACAAGGTTGTCCAGCACCACAATGCCTACTCCACCCATGCTCTCTACAGCACCACAATGCCTACTCCACCCATGTTCTACCAAGGTTTAACAGCACCACAATGCCTACTCCACCCATGCTCTACCAAGGTTTTACAGCACCACGATGCCTACTCCACCCATGCTCTAACAAGGTTGTCCAGCACCACAATGCCTACTCCACCCATGCTCTACCAAGGTTTAACAGCACCACAATGCCTACTCCACCCATGCTCTACAGCACCACAATGCCTACTCCACCCATGTTCTACCAAGGTTTAACAGCACCACAATGCCTACCTACTCCACCCATGCTCTACAGCACCACAATGCCTACTCCACCCATGCTCTACCTGCTGTTAATATAGGGTTAATATAGCTGGCCCAGCAGATCCACTGGTAGAACCCTGCTGTTAATATAGGGGGCTGGCCCAGCAGATCCACTGGTAGAACCCTGCTGTTAATATAGGGGCTGGCCCAGCAGATCCACTGGTAGAACCCTGCTGTTAATATAGGGGCCCAGCAGATGGCCCCAGCAGATCCACTGGTAGAACCCTGCTGTTAATATAGGGGTTGGCCCAGCAGATCCACTGGTAGAACCCTGCTGTTAATATAGGGGCTGGCCCAGCAGATCCACTGGTAGAACCCTGCTGTTAATATAGGGGCTGGCCCAGCAGATCCACTGGTAGAACCCTGCTGTTAATATAGGGGCTGGCCCAGCAGATCCACTGGTAGAACCCCAGCAGATCCACTGGTAGGCAATAACTTAACCTTGGTAACGTTCGCAGATTGCATTATATTTGAGATTTTTAGTGGTAATTAAATATAATTTATTTAGAATTTATGATAATTAATTTCCTATAAATAGTTTAACCAGCTCCGTGTTTTCGTGGAGTCAAAATGAAAGAAGAGGAGCCCGCGCTGCTGGCAGCACGACACCCCAGATCAGTGTGTATTTATTAGTTTTATTTGATTATATTTCTTCCTCTGCATTGTTGGGAAGGGCCGTAAGCATTTCACTGTTACTCACCTGTTTGTTTACGAAGCATGACACAAGTGCATGTTGATTTGACACACAGGTTGAGTCTGGGGCGACGACGTTAAGACCGAACACCACTGTCCGAGCTTGTAAATGTTTGAATTGTAAACTATGGGATCGATAATCGCTTAATTTATGTTCTGCAATGAAGCTCACTTGAGTAATTAACTAAAGACACAACACAGTTTGTAAATTACCAAGCTTGAGATATACATGCTGGAAATATAAAGCCTTTTTTCACAGGGACATTCACCGGCGCCGTGGCTTAGTTGGTTAAAGCGCCTGTCTAGTAAACAGGAGATCCTGAGTTCGAATCTCAGCGGAGCCTTTTGTGAACATTACAGACTTTTTAAAAGGCCAGGCACCACTTGCTTAAATTACATTTTTGCATCTACCTATTTTGGAATTTGTTCGTATTTTGGTCGATATTAGTGTTTTCTAAAAGTAAACATGAAAATGTTAATTTTCTTTATTTTCCCATACTACCATCATCCACGTTTATAAACCACTTGAAAATGGAAATACACCAATAGCTCACTACATACACTTACACATAATATAAAAGCCCATTTCATAGAGAATGTTTCAAACGGAACTATCTATAGTAACTTACTCTGAATAGATGGTGATTGGGCCTAAATAGGCGTTTGGTAGTCTAAATTCAGTGTACTTTTCTTCAACATTTATTTCCCGATAGTCAGACTGCCTTATATCTTCCCACAAGCCAACACAGACTCGCCCTTATTGTTTCTCATCTTCAGAACCATCTGCATTCACCACATGTTGTGTTATTATACTTAGATATATTCTCCAGACTTGCCCAGAAGGAATTGTTGGTAGGTTGTTAATTTGGAAAAATGCGCCAAAAAATGCATTTTAACGTTACATGACTAGTATTTTACAGACATAAATATATATATTAAAAAATATATATATTTATCCGCTATCTGCTCTGGACAAGTCCGGTCCTGGAGTGTCTTAAAATGATACGCACATTTTTAGTCTGACTTCATCCAGTTTCCAGACACATTTATTTGCGCGATATGCAAATATTGCATATTTAACGTTATATCGCCTCATTTAAATATTTGTATCAAAGATTTCAGAAAAGTTGTAATACGAAAAAGTATTATGTTTGTGTCAATATTCAACTGGTAAAACCAACAGTAAAGACATTTACCCTTTTATTTCCTTCACGACTCGGCGGCGCTGTGGCTTAGTTGGTTAAAGCGCCTGTCTAGTAAACAGGAGATCCTGAGTTCGAATCTCAGCAGTGCCTTTTTGTTTCTGTTAAATTAAGGACCCACCACCTCTTCTCGACGAGCTCCAAGCTTTGACAACGGTGACGAGGAGGATACGTCCCTGCCTTCCGGAAATCCAACCATAATGATATGCTGTAGAAAATTACATGGGGCCAGCATTTTAGTAACTAATACCAAATGAGTATTACATTTAAACCAAAGTTTATTTGTCACATGCGCCCGAATACAACAGGTGTAGTAGACCTTACAGTGAAATGCTAACTTACAAGCCCTTAACCAGCAATGTAGTTAAGAAAAATAAGTTTTAAGTAAAAAAATAGACAAAGAAAAAATATTAAATAAAAGTAAAATAATTAAATGGCAATAGTAAAATAAAGAGTAAATACAGGAGCACGCCCCCCTGAGCACGCCCCCCTGAGCACGCCCCCTGAGCACACCCCCTGAGCTCACCCCCTGAGCACACCCCCTGAGCACGCCCCCTGAGCACACCCCCTGAGCACACCCCCTGAGCACGCCCCCTGAGCACACCCCCTGAGCACACCCCCTGAGCACACCCCCCTGAGCACACCCCCTGAGCACGCCCCCTGAGCACGCCCCCTGAGCACGCCCCCTGAGCACGCCCCCTGAGCTCACCCCCCTGTGCTCACCCCCTGTGCACGCCCCCTGAGCACGCCCCCTGAGCACACCCCCTGAGCACACCCCCTGAGCACGCCCCCTGAGCACACCCCCTGAGCACGCCCCCTGAGCTCACCCCCTGAGCACACCCCCTGAGCACGCCCCCTGAGCTCACCCCCTGAGCACGCCCCCTGAGCACACCCCCTGAGCACGCCCCCTGAGCTCACCCCCTGAGCTCACCCCCTGAGCACGCCCCCCCAGAGCACGCCCCCTGAGCACGCCCCCTGAGCACGCCCCCTGAGCTCGCCCCCTGAGCACGCCCCCTGTGCTCACCCCCTGAGCACGCCCCCTGGGCACGCCCCCTGAGCACACCCCCCTGAGGGGCCCCCCTGCCATCCAGGACCTCTATACCAGGCGGTGTCAGAGGAAGGCCCTATAGAGGGTGGTACGTACAGCCCAGTACATCACCGGGGCCAAGCTTCCTGCCATCCAGGACCTCTATACCAGGCGGTGTCAGAGGAAGGCCCTATAGAGGGTGGTACGTACAGCCCAGTACATCACCGGGGCCAAGCTTCCTGCCATTCAGGACCTCTATACCAGGTGGTGTCAGAGGAAGGCCCTAAACATTGTCAAAGACTCCAGCCACCCAGGTCATAGACTGTTTTCTCTGCTCCCGCATGGCAAGCGGTACCGGAGCGCCAAGTCTAGGTTCAAAAGGCTCCTCAACAGCTTCTACCCCCCCAAACCATAAGACTGCTGAACAATTAATCAAATGTCTACCCGGACTATTTTGCATTTATTTCCCCCCACTGCTGCTATTCACTGTTTATTATCTATGTGTAACAGTATAACTTTAGACCGTTCCCTCGCTCCGACCTGGGCGCGAACCAGGGACGCTCTGCACACGTCAACAGTCCCCCTCCCGAAGCATCGTTACCGATGGAAACGCAATTTAGCGCGCACCACCGCTAACTAGCGAACCGTTTCACATCCGTTACATCTGCTTAGTCTCTACCCCTTACCTACATGTACATATTACCTCAATTACCTCGACTAACCTGTACCACCTCGGTACCTGTACCCTCCTGATTGTTATTTTATTGTTTATTTAGTAAATATTTTCTTAACTGTCATTTTAAAAAAACAACCTCATTGTTAGTTAAGGGCTTGTCAGTAAGCATTACACTGTAAGGTCTACACCTGTTTTATTTGGCGCATGTGACAAATACAAATGTATTTTATTTTTTATTTTAAATAGAATCACTGGTGCGAATATGCAATACCACCATCCGGCCTTTCGGGGTCAGGATTTGACGACAACATTATAACGACGTATTCAATGAAGACCTCCCTGCACGGGATGGGGGAAACAACATGATTCATTTCAAAGAAGGATCTGCTCGGCGTACCAAACTGCAGCGACCGCAACAACGAGGATTTGGGTTTAACTTAAATAGGACAGACAACAACGTAACTGCGCGGTAAATGATCACTGCACCATTGTCCACTTTCATGCAGAGGATAGTGCCTGAAGGGAGATGAACATACTCGGCTGTGGACGGAGAATAAATAACAGCTATAAACACCGAACAGTCCACAACCCGAGATCAAGGACGGGACGGTGTCGCAAGTGCCTTTCTCTTCTGTCTCACAAACGCAGAGACTTTTCCCTTCCTTTAGGATATAAATCAACGCGGAAACCAAACGAGGCATTGAAGCAGAGACCGACGATGTACGATCACATCTCCTCTTTTCACTGTATCACATTGTCCTAGTGAGGCTGCCTCTGAGTAGCGTATGAAGCTTCTTCTTTTTTTGCGCTACAAAAAACACAATTTACCCACGTCCTAGTTTATTTCTATTTTATTTATTTTTATACAGAGAGGGGACTTGGGTTCATGACATCTGCAAAGGTCACGGAAAATATTCGGAGGCTATTGCTACAGATGTTACGGAAATTACCCCCAAGATGACAAAAGAACGAGCTGGGCTGCTGGAATGATGGACCGGATTGGAGCGCCGGGTCTCCTCCTGGTCATATGGATATTAATACGGTTCGCTGCGGTCTGTGTCGGTCAGTACTCTTATTTACATTTAAGTCATTTAGCAGACGCTCTTATCCAGAGCGACTTACAGATTTGAGACATATTGCTTTATTGTTGTTGTTCACTTTGAATGTTTTCTGATACTCTACTGGTTTCCCGTTGGATAATATTCTGTATTGATCTAAAACTTTGTCATATTTTACAAAAACCACATCATTTTTCAATCACGTGTTGTGCTGCTGCATTTGGTCACAGACTCCCGTCCTTCATTTCCTTCATCTATTAAACACAAGACGATTAAAGCTCACCTGAGTTAGGCGATGGTTCGGCTACTTCTATAGGCAGAACCAGAACCAGAACCAGAACCAGACAGTGTGGGTGTCAATAGTATTGGAATGTTGTGTGCTTCCCTAGAGATGGATCGTCGTTGCCATGGTGTCTGTCGTTGTGGGTCATCTGCAACATGTACCATGACGGGCTTTCATTGATTTCTACTGAGAAATGATAGTCGTAGTTTGTTGATGGTGTTATGTGCAAACACGCATACACAAACACACACACACACACACTACACGCACACACACACACACACACACACAGACACACACACTACACGCACACACACACACCAAAACTCAGCATCGATACAGCGGACCCTCTGGCTATCTGCATTACATCATCGTGCCCAGCGTCAATCACTTAATGTATTTCTCTAGTGCAGATGAAAACAGGGCCAGCCCACAGACACAGAGCAGAGGATAGTCTGGCTACAAGCCAGCCCACAGACACAGACCAGAGTATAGTCTGGCTACAAGCCAGCCCACAGAGCACAGGATAGTCTGGCTACAAGCCAGCCCACAGACACAGAGCAGAGGGCCGTCTGGCTACAAGCCAGCCCACAGACACAGAGCAGAGGGCAGTCTGGCTACGAGCCAGCCCACAGACACAGAGCAGAGGGTAGTCTGGCTACAAGCCAGCCCACAGACACAGAGCAGAGGGCTGTCTGGCTACAAGCCAGCCCACAGACACAGAGCAGAGGATCGTCTGGCTACAAGCCTGCCCACAGACACAGAGCAGAGGATAGTCTGCCTACAAGCCAGCCCACAGACACAGAGCAGAGGGCAGTCTGGCTACAAGCCAGCCCACAGAGCACAGGATAGTCTGGCTACAAGCCAGCCCACAGACACAGAGCAGAGGGCCGTCTGGCTACAAGCCAGCCCACAGACACAGAGCAGAGGGCAGTCTGGCTACGAGCCAGCCCACAGACACAGAGCAGAGGGTAGTCTGGCTACAAGCCAGCCCACAGACACAGAGCAGAGGGCTGTCTGGCTACAAGCCAGCCCACAGACACAGAGCAGAGGATCGTCTGGCTACAAGCCAGCCCACAGACACAGAGCAGAGGATAGTCTGCCTACAAGCCAGCCCACAGACACAGAGCAGAGGGCAGTCTGGCTACAAGCCAGCCCACAGAGCACAGGATAGTCTGGCTACAAGCCAGCCCACAGACACAGAGCAGAGGGCCGTCTGGCTACAAGCCAGCCCACAGACACAGAGCAGAGGGCAGTCTGGCTACGAGCCAGCCCACAGACACAGAGCAGAGGGTAGTCTGGCTACAAGCCAGCCCACAGACACAGAGCAGAGGGCTGTCTGGCTACAAGCCAGCCCACAGACACAGAGCAGAGGATAGTCTGGCTACAAGCCAGCCCACAGACACAGAGCAGAGGATAGTCTGCCTACAAGCCAGCCCACAGACACAGAGCAGAGGATAGTCTGGCTACAAGCCAGCCCACAGACACAGAGCAGAGGGCCGTCTGGCTACAAGCCAGCCCACAGACACAGAGCAGAGGGCCGTCTGGCTACAAGCCAGCCCACAGACACAGAGCAGAGGGCCGTCTGGCTACAAGCCAGCCCACAGACACAGAGCAGAGGGTAGTCTGGCTACAAGCCAGCCCACAAACACAGAGCAGAGGGTAGTCTGGCTACAAGCCAGCCCACAGACACAGAGCAGAGGGCAGTCTGGCTACGAGCCAGCCCACAGACACAGAGCAGAGGGTAGTCTGGCTACAAGCCAGCCCACAGACACAGAGCAGAGGGCAGTCTGGCTACAAGCCAGCCCACAGAGCACAGGATAGTCTGGCTACAAGCCAGCCCACAGACACAGAGCAGAGGGCCGTCTGGCTACAAGCCAGCCCACAGACACAGAGCAGAGGGCAGTCTGGCTACGAGCCAGCCCACAGACACAGAGCAGAGGGTAGCCTGGCTACAAGCCAGCCCACAGACACAGAGCAGAGGGCTGTCTGGCTACAAGCCAGCCCACAGACACAGAGCAGAGGATCGTCTGGCTACAAGCCAGCCCACAGACACAGAGCAGAGGATAGTCTGCCTACAAGCCAGCCCACAGACACAGAGCAGAGGATAGTCTGGCTACAAGCCAGCCCACAGACACAGAGCAGAGGGTCGTCTGGCTACAAGCCAGCCCACAGACACAGAGCAGAGGGTAGTCTGGCTACAAGACAGCCCACAGACACAGAGCAGAGGGTCGTCTGGCTACAAGCCAGCCCACAGACACAGAGCAGAGGGCTGTCTGGCTACAAGCCAGCCCACAGACACAGACCAGAGTATAGTCTGGCTACAAGCCAGCCCACAGAGCACAGGATAGTCTGGCTACAAGCCAGTCCACAGACACAGAGCAGAGGGCCGTCTGGCTACAAGCCAGCCCACAGACACAGAGCAGAGGGCAGTCTGGCTACGAGCCAGCCCACAGACACAGAGCAGAGGGTAGTCTGGCTACAAGCCAGCCCACAGACACAGAGCAGAGGGCTGTCTGGCTACAAGCCAGCCCACAGACACAGAGCAGAGGATCGTCTGGCTACAAGCCAGCCCACAGACACAGAGCAGAGGATAGTCTGCCTACAAGCCAGCCCACAGACACAGAGCAGAGGATAGTCTGGCTACAAGCCAGCCCACAGACACAGAGCAGAGGGCCGTCTGGCTACAAGCCAGCCCACAGACACAGAGCAGAGGGCCGTCTGGCTACAAGCCAGCCCACAGACACAGAGCAGAGGGTAGTCTGGCTACAAGCCAGCCCACAGACACAGAGCAGAGGATAGTCTGGCTACAAGCCAGCCCACAGACACAGAGCAGAGGGTAGTCTGGCTACAAGCCAGCCCACAGACACAGAGCAGAGGGCAGTCTGGCTACGAGCCAGCCCACAGACACAGAGCAGAGGGTAGTCTGGCTACAAGCCAGCCCACAGACACAGAGCAGAGGGCAGTCTGGCTACAAGCCAGCCCACAGAGCACAGGATAGTCTGGCTACAAGCCAGCCCACAGACACAGAGCAGAGGGCCGTCTGGCTACAAGCCAGCCCACAGACACAGAGCAGAGGGCAGTCTGGCTACGAGCCAGCCCACAGACACAGAGCAGAGGGTAGTCTGGCTACAAGCCAGCCCACAGACACAGAGCAGAGGGCTGTCTGGCTACAAGCCAGCCCACAGACACAGAGCAGAGGATCGTCTGGCTACAAGCCAGCCCACAGACACAGAGCAGAGGATAGTCTGCCTACAAGCCAGCCCACAGACACAGAGCAGAGGATAGTCTGGCTACAAGCCAGCCCACAGACACAGAGCAGAGGGTCGTCTGGCTACAAGCCAGCCCACAGCTACTGGTTGATCAGACAAGAGCAGAGGGCCGTCTGGCTACAAGCCAGCCACAGGAGTTGGCATTTTGCAAAAGAGCCTCAGTAATGTTAGTATAAGTCAAATGATGACCAGGAAAAACAACAAAGATATTTGAATACGTCTACAGGTGACTGTATTGAAACGTGTTTATCGCATTGATAGTATATGTTTATTATAGTGTAATGATTAGCCACTCAGCTACTATGGTTGATCTCTGTACAGAGCAGAGGGTAGTCTGGCTACAAGACAGCCCACAGACACAGAGCAGAGGGTCGTCTGGCTACAAGCCAGCCCACAGACACAGAGCAGAGGGCTGTCTGGCTACAAGCCAGCCCACAGACACAGAGCAGAGGGCCGTCTGGCTACAAGCCAGCCCACAGACACAGAGCAGAGGGCCGTCTGGCTACAAGCCAGCCCACAGACACAGAGCAGAGGGTCGTCTGGCTACAAGCCAGCCCACAGACACAGAGCAGAGGGTAGTCTGGCTACAAGACAGCCCACAGACACAGAGCAGAGGGTCGTCTGGCTACAAGCCAGCCCACAGACACAGAGCAGAGGGCTGTCTGGCTACAAGCCAGCCCACAGACACAGAGCAGAGGGCCGTCTGGCTACAAGCCAGCCCACAGAGTTGGCATTTTGCCGAAAGAGCCTCAGTAATGTTAGTATAAGTCAAATGATGACCAGGAAAAACAACAAAGATATTTGAATACGTCTACAGGTGACTGTATTGAAACGTAAATGAGGAAACACAAGCAGAACCCAACGACAATATCGCATTGAAAGATGAATCCTCTGTATATGTTTATTATAGTGTAATGATTAGCCACTCAGCTACTATGGTTGATCTCTGTAGACATCCTCCTTCCTCTGCTAGCTCAGGAGGCTGCTGCCACGCCCCCAACCCTCCTCCCTCATCCGTCTCCTCCCCCTCCTCCCTCATCCGTCTCCTCCCCCTCCTCCCTCATCCTCCTCCTCCCCCTCCCCCTCCTCCTCCCCTCCTCCCTCATCCGTCTCCTCCCCCTCCTTCCCCTCCTCCCTCCCTCCTTCCCCTCCTCCTCCTCCTCCCCCCTCCTCCTCCTCCCCCTCCTCCTCCCCTTCCTCCCCCTCCCCCTCCTTCTCCTCTCCAGTCCCATGGGGCCCCTGGTTCCAGAGGTGGAGGTGTGAACTGAAGGGATCATTATGGAGCTACAGAGTGGTGTGTGTGTCTGTGTGTCTCTCTCCGTGTGTGTGTGTGTGTGTGTGTGTGTGTGTGTGTGTGTGTGTGTGTGTGTGTGTGTGTGTGTGTGTGTGTGTGTGTGTGTGTGTGTGTGTGTGTGTGTGTGTGTGTGTGTGTGTGTGTGTGTGTGTGTGTGTGTGTGTGTGTGTGTGTGTGTGTGTGGAGAGAGAGAGAGTGGGTGTAGACCTGTAGTTTGTTCCCTCTCTTTACCTGTCACACTAAAGAGGCCTCCTAACCCCCTCCTCCTAACCCTCTCCTCCTTCCCCTCCTCCTCCTTCCCCTCCTCCTCCTTCCTACAGGAGCCGATATAGAGAGGCTTGTTCCTACCTTATTAGGAGGCCCTCTTACCTCCACAAAGGGCTGTTTTCTTTATCTGCAAATTATAGACTGTAACTGAAGACAACTGTTGTGTTCAAAGTTAGAACCTGGTGTTTTCATTAGAAGTCCTCGAGCATCTCTGCTTTACAGGTGATCATCAGAGTAAAAATCACCTTATAAATGATGAAGAACTATCACTGTCCTCTCTGTCCTCTCTGTGGTCATATATTAACTATCACTGTCCTCTCTGTCCTCTCTGTGGTCATATATTAACTATCACTGTCCTCTCTGTGGTCATATATTAACTATCACTGTCCTCTCTGTCCTCTCTGTGGTCATATATTAACTATCACTGTCCTCTCTGTCCTCTCTGTGGTCATATATTAACTATCTCTGTCCTCTCTGTCCTCTCTGTGGTCATATATTAACTATCACTGTCCTCTCTGTCCTCTCTGTGGTCATATATTAACTATCACTGTCCTCTCTGTCCTCTCTGTGGTCATATATTAACTATCACTGTCCTCACTGTCCTCTCTGTGGTCATATATTAACTATCACTGTCCTCTCTGTCCTCTCTGTGGTCATATATTAACTATCACTGTCCTCTCTGTCCTCTCTGTGGTCATATATTAACTATCACTGTCCTCTCTGTCCTCTCTGTGGTCATATATTAACTATCACTGTCCTCTCTGTCCTCTCTGTCCTCTCTGTGGTCATATATTAACTATCACTGTCCTCTCTGTCCTCTCTGTGGTCATATATTAACTATCACTGTCCTCACTGTCCTCTCTGTGGTCATATATTAACTATCACTGTCCTCTCTGTGGTCATATATTAACTATCACTGTCCTCTCTGTGGTCATATATTAACTATCACTGTCCTCTCTGTCCTCTCTGTGGTCATATATTAACTATCACTGTCCTCTCTGTGGTCATATATTAACTATCACTGTCCTCTCTGTGGTCATATATTAACTATCACTGTCCTCTCTGTCCTCTCTGTGGTCATATATTAACTATCACTGTCCTCTCTGTCCTCTCTGTGGTCATATATTAACTATCACTGTCCTCTCTGTCCTCTCTGTGGTCATATATTAACTATCACTGTCCTCTCTGTGGTCATATATTAACTATCACTGTCCTCTCTGTGGTCATATATTAACTATCACTGTCCTGTGGTCCCTCTCTGTCCTCTCTGTGGTCATATATTAACTATCACTGTCCTCTCTGTGGTCATATATTAACTATCACTGTCCTCTCTGTCCTCTCTGTGGTCATATATTAACTATCACTGTCCTCTCTGTGGTCATATATTAACTATCACTGTCCTCTCTGTCCTCTCTGTGGTCATATATTAACTATCACTGTCCTCTCTGTCATATATTAACTATCACTGTCTCTGTGGTCATATATTAACTATCACTGTCCTCTCTGTCCTCTCTGTGGTCATATATTAACTATCACTGTCCTCTCTGTGGTCATATATTAACTATCACTGTCCTCTCTGTGGTCATATATTAACTATCACTGTCCTCTCTGTGGTCATATATTAACTATCACTGTCCTCTCTGTCCTCTCTGTGGTCATATATTAACTATCACTGTCCTCTCTGTGGTCATATATTAACTATCACTGTCCTCTCTGTGGTCATATATTAACTATCACTGTCCTCTCTGTCCTCTCTGTGGTCATATATTAACTATCACTGTCCTCTCTGTGGTCATATATTAACTATCACTGTCCTCTCTGTCCTCTCTGTGGTCATATATTAACTATCACTGTCCTCTCTGTCCTCTCTGTGGTCATATATTAACTATCACTGTCCTCTCTGTCCTCTCTGTGGTCATATATTAACTATCACTGTCCTCTGTCCTCTCTGTGGTCATATATTAACTATCACTGTCCTCTCTGTGGTCATATATTAACTATCACTGTCCTCTCTGTGGTCATATATTAACTATCACTGTCCTCTCTGTGGTCATATATTAACTATCACTGTCCTCTCTGTCCTCTCTGTGGTCATATATTAACTATCACTGTCCTCTCTGGTCATATATTAACTATCACTGTCCTCTCTGTCCTCTCTGTGGTCATATATTAACTATCACTGTCCTCTCTGTCCTCTCTGTGGTCATATATTAACTATCACTGTCCTCTCTGTCCTCTCTGTGGTCATATATTAACTATCACTGTCCTCTCTGTCCTCTCTGTGGTCATATATTAACTATCACTGTCCTCTCTGTGGTCATATATTAACTATCACTGTCCTCTCTGTCCTCTCTGTGGTCATATATTAACTATCACTGTCCTCTCTGTCCTCTCTGTGGTCATATATTAACTATCACTGTCCTCTCTGTGTCATATATTAACTATCACTGTCCTCTCTGTGGTCATGTCCTGTCTCTGTGGTCATATATTAACTATCACTGTCCTCTCTGTCCTCTCTGTGGTCATATATTAACTATCACTGTCCTCTCTGTCCTCTCTGTGGTCATATATTAACTATCACTGTCCTCACTGTCCTCTCTGTGGTCATATATTAACTATCACTGTCCTCTCTGTGGTCATATATTAACTATCACTGTCCTCTCTGTGGTCATATATTAACTATCACTGTCCTCTCTGTCCTCTCTGTCCTCTCTGTGGTCATATATTAACTATCACTGTCCTCTCTGTGGTCATATATTAACTATCTCTGTCCTCTCTGTGGTCATATATTAACTATCACTGTCCTCTCTGTCCTCTCTGTGGTCATATATTAACTATCACTGTCCTCTCTGTCCTCTCTGTGGTCATATATTAACTATCACTGTCCTCACTGTCCTCTCTGTGGTCATATATTAACTATCACTGTCCTCTCTGTGGTCATATATTAACTATCACTGTCCTCTCTGTCCTCTCTGTGGTCATATATTAACTATCACTGTCCTCTCTGTGGTCATATATTAACTATCACTGTCCTCTCTGTCCTCTCTGTGGTCATATATTAACTATCACTGTCCTCTCTGTGGTCATATATTAACTATCACTGTCCTCTCTGTCCTCTCTGTGGTCATATATTAACTATCACTGTCCTCTCTGTCCTCTCTGTGGTCATATATTAACTATCACTGTCCTGTGGTCATATATTAACTATCACTGTCCTCTCTGTGGTCATATATTAACTATCACTGTCCTCTCTGTCCTCTCTCTCTGTGGTCATATATTAACTATCACTGTCCTCTCTGTCCTCTGTCCTCTCTGGTCATATATTAACTATCACTGTCCTCTCTGTGGTCATATATTAACTATCACTGTCCTCTCTGTCCTCTCTGTGGTCATATATTAACTATCACTGTCCTCTCTGTGGTCATATATTAACTATCACTGTCCTCTCTGTCCTCTCTGTGGTCATATATTAACTATCACTGTCCTCTCTGTCCTCTCTGTGGTCATATATTAACTATCACTGTCCTCTCTGTGGTCATATATTAACTATCACTGTCCTCTCTGTCCTCTCTGTGGTCATATATTAACTATCACTGTCCTCTCTGTGGTCATATATTAACTATCACTGTCCTCTCTGTCCTCTCTGTGGTCATATATTAACTATCACTGTCCTCTCTGTCCTCTCTGTGGTCATATATTAACTATCACTGTCCTCTCTGTGGTCATATATTAACTATCACTGTCCTCTCTGTGGTCATATATTAACTATCACTGTCCTCTCTGTGGTCATATATTAACTATCACTGTCCTCTCTGTGGTCATATATTAACTATCACTGTCTGTGGTCATATATTAACTATCACTGTCCTCTCTGTCCTCTCTGTGGTCATATATTAACTATCACTGTCCTCTCTGTGGTCATATATTAACTATCACTGTCCTCTCTGTGGTCATATATTAACTATCACTGTCCTCTCTGTCCTCTCTGTGGTCATATATTAACTATCACTGTCCTCTCTGTGGTCATATATTAACTATCACTGTCCTCTCTGTGGTCATATATTAACTATCACTGTCCTCTCTGTGGTCATATATTAACTATCACTGTCCTCTCTATCAAATCAAATCAAATTTATTTATATAGCCCTTCGTACATCAGCTGATATCTCAAAGTGCTGTACAGAAACCCAGCCTAAAACCCCAAACAGCAAACAATGCAGGTGTAAAAGCACGGTGGCTAGGAAAAACTCCCTAGAAAGGCCAAAACCTAGGAAGAAACCTAGAGAGGAACCGGGCTATGTGGGGTGGCCAGTCCTCTTCTGGCTGTGCTGGGTAGAGATTATAACAGAACATGACCAAGATGTTCAAATGTTCATAAATGACCAGCATGGTCAAATAATAATAAGGCAGAACAGTTGAAACTGGAGCAGCAGCACAGTCAGGTGGACTGGGGACAGCAAGGAGCCATCATGTCAGGTAGTCCTGGGGCACGGTCCTAGGGCTCAGGTCAGTTGAAACTGGAGCAGGAGCATGGCCAGGTGGACTGGGGACAGCAAGGAGTCCTCATGTCAGGTAGTCCTGTGACATGGTCCTAGGGCCCAGGCCAGTTGAGACTGGAGCAGCAGCATGGCCAGGTGGACTGGGGACAGCAAGGAGTCATCATGTCAGGTAGTCCTGGGGCATGGTCCTAGGGCTCAGGTCCTCCGAGAGAGAGAAAGAAAGAGAGAAGGAGAGAATTAGAGAACGCACACTTAGATTCACACAGGACACCTGAATAGGACAGGAGAAGTACTCCAGATAAACAAACTGACCCTAGCCCCCGACACATAAACTACTGCAGCATAAATACTGGAGGCTGAGACAGGAGGGGTCAGGAGACACTGTGGCCCCATCCGAGGACACCCCCGGACAGGGCCAAACAGGAAGGATATAACCCCACCCACTTTGCCAAAGCACAGCCCCCACACCACTAGAGGGAAATCTTCAACCACCAACTTACCATCCTGAGACAAGGCCGAGTATAGCCCACAAAGATCTCCGACACGGTACAACCCAAGGGGGGACCCAGACAGGCCGACCACAACAGTGAATCAACCCACCCAGGTGACGCACCCCCCCAGGGACGGCACGAGAGAGCCCCAGCAAGCCAGTGACTCAGCCCCCGTAACAGGGTTAGAGGCAAAGAATCCCAGTGAAAAGAGGGGAACCGGCCAGGCAGAGACAGCAAGGGCGGTTCGTTGCTCCAGAGCCTTTCCGTTCACCTTCCCACTCCTGGGCCAGACTACACTCAATCATATGACCCACTGAAGAGATGAGTCTTCAGTAAAGACTTAAAGGTTGAGACCGAGTTTGCGTCTCTGACATGGGTAGGCAGACCGTTCCATAAAAATGGAGCTCTATAGGAGAAAGCCCTGCCTCCAGCTGTTTGCTTAGAAATTCTAGGGACAATTAGGAGGCCTGCGTCTTGTGACCGTAGCGTACGTGTAGGTATGTACGGCAGGACCAAATCAGAGAGGTAGGTAGGAGCAAGCCCATGTAATGCTTTGTAGGTTAGCAGTAAAACCTTGAAATCAGCCCTTGCTTTGACAGGAAGCCAGTGTAGAGAGGCTAGCACTGGAGTAATATGATCAAATTTTTTGGTTCTAGTCAGGATTCTAGCAGCCGTATTTAGCACTAACTGAAGTTTATTTAGTGCTTTATCCGGGTAGCCAGAAAATAGAGCATTGCAGTAGTCTAACCTAGAAGTGACAAAAGCATGGATTAATTTTTCTGCATCATTTTTGGACAGAAAGTTTCTGATTTTTGCAATGTTACGTAGATGGAAAAAAGCTGTCCTCGAAATGGTCTTGATATGTTCTTCAAAAGAGAGATCAGGGTCCAGAGTAACGCCGAGGTCCTTCACAGTTTTATTTGAGACGACTGTACAACCATTAAGATTAATTGTCAGATTCAACAGAAGATCTCTTTGTTTCTTGGGACCTAGAACAAGCATCTCTGTTTTGTCCGAGTTTAATAGTAGAAAGTTTGCAGCCATCCACTTCCTTATGTCTGAAACACATGCTTCTAGCGAGGGCAATTTTGGGGCTTCACCATGTTTCATTGAAATGTACAGCTGTGTGTCATCCGCATAGCAGTGAAAGTTTACATTATGTTTTCGAATAACATCCCCAAGAGGTAAAATATATAGTGAAAACAATAGTGGTCCTAAAACAGAACCTTGAGGAACACCGAAATGTACAGTTGATTTGTCAGAGGACAAACCATTCACAGAGACAAACTGATATCTTTCCGACAGATAAGACCTAAACCAGGCCAGAACATGTCCGTGTAGACCAATTTGGGTTTCCAATCTCTCCAAAAGAATGTGGTGATCGATGTTATCAAAAGCAGCACTAAGGTCTAGGAGCACGAGGACAGATGCAGAGCCTCGGTCCGATGCCATCAAAATGTCATTTACCACCTTCACAAGTGCCGTCTCAGTGCTATGATGGGGTCTAAAACCAGACTGAAGCATTTCGTATACATTGTTTGTCTTCAGGAAGGCAGTGAGTTGCTGCGCAACAGCCTTCTCTAAAATCTTTGAGAGGAATGGAAGATTCGATATAGGCCGATAGTTTTTATATTTTCTGGGTCAAGGTTTGGCTTTTTCAAGAGAGGCTTTATTACTGCCACTTTTAGTGAGTTTGGTACACATCCAGTGGATAGAGAGCCGTTTATTATGTTCAACATAGGAGGGCCAAGCACAGGAAGCAGCTCTTTCAGTAGTTTAGTTGGAATAGGGTCCAGTATACAGCTTGAAGGTTTAGAGGCCATGATTATTTTCATCATTGTGTCAAGAGATATAGTACTAAAACACTTGAGCGTCTCTCTTGATCCTAGGTCCTGGCAGAGTTGTGCAGACTCAGGACAACTGAGGTTTGGAGGAATACGCAGGTTTAAAGAGGAGTCCGTAATTTGCTTTCTAATAATCATAATCTTTTCCTCAAAGAAGTTCATGAATTTATCACTGCTAAAGTGAAAGTCATCCTCTCTTGGGGAATGCTGCTTTTTAGTTAGCTTTGCCACAGTATCAAAAAGGAATTTCGGATTGTTCTTATTTTCCTCAATTAAGTTAGAAAAATAGGACGATCGAGCAGCAGTAAGGGCTCTTCGGTACTGCACGGTACCGTCCTTCCAAGCTAGTCGGAAGACTTCCAGTTTGGTGTGGCGCCATTTCCGTTCCAATTTTCTGGAAGCTTGCTTCAGAGCTCGGGTATTTTCTGTGTACCATGGAGCTAGTTTCTTATGAGACATTTTTTTAGTTTTTAGGGGTGCAACTGCATCTAGGGTATTGCGCAAGGTTAAATTGAGATCCTCAGTTAGGTGGTTAACGGATTTTTGTCCTCTGGCGTCCTTGGGTAGGCGGAGGGAGTCTGGAAGGGCATCAAGGAATCTTTGTGTTGTCTGTGAATTTATAGCACGACTTTTGATGTTCCTTGGTTGGGGTCTGAGCAGATTATTTGTTGCAATTGTAAACGTAATAAAATGGTGGTCCGATAGTCCAGGATTATGAGGAAAAACATTAAGATCCACAACATTTATTCCATGGGACAAAACTAGGTCCAGCGTATGACTGTGAGAGTGAGTGGGTCCAGAGACATGTTGGACAAAACCCACTGAGTCGATGATGGCTCCGAAAGCCTTTTGGAGTGGGTCTGTGGACTTTTCCATGTGAATATTAAAGTCACCAAAGATTAGAATATTATCTGCAATGACTACAAGGTCTGATAGGAATTCAGGGAACTCAGTGAGAAACGCTGTATATGGCCCAGGAGGCCTGTAAACAGTAGCTATAAAAAGTGATTGAGTAGGCTGCATAGATTTCATGACTAGAAGCTCAAAAGACGAAAACGTCATTTTTTTTTTGTAAATTGAAATTTGCTATCGTAAATGTTAGCAACACCTCCGCCTTTGCGGGATGCACGAGGGATATGGTCACTAGTGTAGCCAGGAGGTGAGGCCTCATTTAACACAGTAAATTCATCAGGCTTAAGCCATGTTTCAGTCAGGCCAATCACATCAAGATTATGATCAGTGATTAGTTCATTGACTATAATTGCCTTTGAAGTAAGGGATCTAACATTAAGTAGCCCTATTTTGAGATGTGAGATATCATGATCTCTTTCAGTAATGACAGGAATGGAGGTGGTCATTATCCTAGTGAGATTGCTAAGGCGAACACCGCCATGTTTAGTTTTGCCCAACCTAGGTCGAGGCACAGACACGTTCTCAGTGGTGATAGCTGAGCTGACTACACTAACTATGCTAGTGGCAGACTCCACTATGCTGGCAGGCTGGCTAATAGCCTGCTGCCTGGCCTGCACCCTATTTCATTGTGGAGCTAGAGGAGTTAGAGCCCTGTCTATGTTGGCAGATAAGATGAGAGCACCCCTCCAGCTAGGATGGAGTCCGTCACTCCTCAGCAGGTCAGGCTTGGTCCTGTTTGTGGGTGAGTCCCAGAAAGAGGGCCAATTATCTACAAATTCTATCTTTTGGGAGGGGCAGAAAACAGTTTTCAACCAGCGATTGAGTTGTGAGACTCTGCTGTAGAGCTCATCACTCCCCCTAACTGGGAGGGGGCCAGAGACAATTACTCTCAATTACTGTCCTCTCTGTGGTCATATATTAACTATCACTGTCCTCACTGTCCTCTCTGTGGTCATATATTAACTATCACTGTCCTCTATGTGGTCATATATTAACTATCACTGTCCTCTCTGTGGTCATATATTAACTATCACTGTCCTCTCTGTCCTCTCTGTGGTCATATATTAACTATCACTGTCCTCTCTGTCCTCTCTGTGGTCATATATTAACTATCACTGTCCTCTCTGTGGTCATATATTAACTATCACTGTCCTCTCTGTGGTCATATATTAACTATCACTGTCCTCTCTGTCCTCTCTGTGGTCATATATTAACTATCACTGTCCTCTCTGTCCTCTCTGTGGTCATATATTAACTATCACTGTCCTCTCTGTCCTCTCTGTCCTCTCTGTGGTCATATATTAACTATCACTGTCCTCTCTGTGGTCATATATTAACTATCACTGTCCTCTCTGTCCTCTCTGTGGTCATATATTAACTATCACTGTCCTCTCTGTCCTCTCTGTGGTCATATATTAACTATCACTGTCCTCACTGTCCTCTCTGTGGTCATATATTAACTATCACTGTCCTCTCTGTCCTCTCTGTGGTCATATATTAACTATCACTGTCCTCTCTGTCCTCTCTGTCCTCTCTGTGGTCATATATTAACTATCACTGTCCTCTCTGTTGTTGTCATATATTAACTATCACTGTCCTCTCTGTCCTCTCTGTGGTCATATATTAACTATCACTGTCCTCTCTGTCCTCTCTGTGGTCATATATTAACTATCTCTGTCCTCTCTGTCCTCTCTGTGGTCATATATTAACTATCACTGTCCTCTCTGTCCTCTCTGTGGTCATATATTAACTATCACTGTCCTCTCTGTCCTCTCTGTGGTCATATATTAACTATCACTGTCCTCTCTGTCCTCTCTGTCCTCTCTGTGGTCATATATTAACTATCACTGTCCTCTCTGTGGTCATATATTAACTATCACTGTCCTCTCTGTCCTCTCTGTGGTCATATATTAACTATCACTGTCCTCTCTGTGGTCATATATTAACTATCACTGTCCTCTCTGTGGTCATATATTAACTATCACTGTCCTCTCTGTCCTCTCTGTGGTCATATATTAACTATCACTGTCCTCTCTGTGGTCATATATTAACTATCACTGTCCTCTATGTGGTCATATATTAACTATCACTGTCCTCTCTGTCCTCTCTGTGGTCATATATTAACTATCACTGTCCTCTCTGTCCTCTCTGTGGTCATATATTAACTATCACTGTCCTCTCTGTCCTCTCTGTGGTCATATATTAACTATCACTGTCCTCTCTGTCCTCTCTGTGGTCATATATTAACTATCACTGTCCTCTCTGTGGTCATATATTAACTATCACTGTCCTCTCTGTGGTCATATATTAACTATCACTGTCCTCTCTGTCCTCTCTGTGGTCATATATTAACTATCACTGTCCTCTCTGTCCTCTCTGTGGTCATATATTAACTATCACTGTCCTCACTGTCCTCTCTGTGGTCATATATTAACTATCACTGTCCTCTCTGTGGTCATATATTAACTATCACTGTCCTCTCTGTGGTCATATATTAACTATCACTGTCCTCTCTGTCCTCTCTGTGGTCATATATTAACTATCACTGTCCTCTCTGGTCATATATTAACTATCACTGTCCTCTCTGTGGTCATATATTAACTATCACTGTCCTCTCTGTCCTCTCTGTGGTCATATATTAACTATCACTGTCCTCTCTGTCCTCTCTGTGGTCATATATTAACTATCACTGTCCTCTCTGTCCTCTCTGTCCTCTCTGTGGTCATATATTAACTATCACTGTCCTCTCTGTCCTCTCTGTGGTCATATATTAACTATCATTGTCCTCCTGTAGTGTTTACTACATCACCATGTGTCCTGTAGTGTTTACTACATCACCATGTGTCTCTGTAGTGTTTACTACATCACCATGTGTCCTGTAGTGTTTACTACATCACCATGTGTCCTGTAGTGTTTACTACATCACCATGTGTCTCTGTAGTGTTTACTACATCACCATGTGTCCTGTAGTGTTTACTACATCACCATGTGTCCTGTAGTGTTTACTACATCACCATGTGTCTCTGTAGTGTTTACTACATCACCATGTGTCCTGTAGTGTTTACTACATCACCATGTGTCTCTGTAGTGTTTACTACATCACCATGTGTCCTGTAGTGTTTACTACATCACCATGTGTCCTGTAGTGTTTACTACATCACCATGTGTCCTGTAGTGTTTACTACATCACCATGTGTCCTGTAGTGTTTACTACATCACCATGTGTCTCTGTAGTGTTTACTACATCACCATGTGTCTCTAGTCCTGCAGTGTTTACTACATCACCATGTGTCCTGTAGTGTTTACTACATCACCATGTGTCTCTGTAGTGTTTACTACATCACCATGTGTCCTGTAGTGTTTACTACATCACCATGTGTCCTGTAGTGTTTACTACATCACCATGTGTCTCTGTAGTGTTTACTACATCACCATGTGTCTCTAGTCCTGCAGTGTTTACTACATCACCATGTGTCCTGTAGTGTTTACTACATCACCATGTGTCTCTGTAGTGTTTACTACATCACCATGTGTCTCTAGTCCTGCAGTGTTTACTACATCACCATGTGTCTCTGTAGTGTTTACTACATCACCATGTGTCCTGTAGTGTTTACTACATCACCATGTGTCTCTGTAGTGTTTACTACATCACCATGTGTCCTGTAGTGTTTACTACATCACCATGTGTCTCAGTTCAGATCAGTCTCATTGTTTTGTTCATTGATTCTGACCAATATGTACCTTGAAGCTGTGCTGTGTGTGTGTGTATGAGAGACTGATATGCGCTGTGTGTGTATGTGTGTGTGTGTATGTGTGTGTGTGTGTGTGTGTGTGTGTGTGTGTGTGTGTGTGTGTGTGTGTGTGTGTGTGTGTGTGTGTGTGTGTGTGTGTGTGTGTGTGTGTGTGTGTGTGTGTGTGTGTGTGTGTGTGTGTGTGTGTGTGTGTGTGTGTGTGTGTGTGTGTGTGTGTGTGTGTGTGTGTGTGTTCGAGGCCCTTTCTCCTCCAGGGTGAGAGACAATTAATGAGATGGATATTTTCAGCACCTGGTGCACTGCAGATTGAAAAAATGAAAATAGAGAACTTGGATAGAGAGAGAGGAAGGAAGAGAGGAAGAGAGAGGGAGAGGAAGAGAGAGGAAGAGAGAGAGGGAGAGGGAGGAAGTGTGAGAGAGCTAGGGGAAGAGAAAGGGAGTGTGTGAGAGAACTTGGATAGAGAGAGAGGAAGGAGAGGGAGAGGAAGAGAGAGGAAGAGAGAGAGGGAGAGGGAGGAAGTGTGAGGGAGCTAGGGGAAGAGAAAGGGAGTGTGTGAGAGAACTTGGATAGAGAGAGAGGAAGAGAGGGAGAGGAAGAGAGAGGAAGAGAGAGAGGGAGAGGGAGGAAGTGTGAGAGAGCTAGGGGAAGGGAAAGGGAGTGTGTGAGAGAACTTGGATAGAGAGAGAGGAAGAGAGGGAGAGGAAGAGAGAGGAAGAGAGAGAGGGAGAGGGAGGAAGTGTGAGGGAGCTAGGGGTGAGAAGGGAGTGTGTGAGAGAACTTGGAGGAAGAGGGAGGAAGAGAGGGAGAGAGAGAGAGAGAGGGAGATAGACAGAGAGAGAGAGAGAGAGAGAGAGAGAGAGAGAGAGAGAGACAGAGAGAGAGGTGGAAGAGTGTATTAAAGCTAAGGTGGTGTGAGGTCACTGGGCCCTTCCTCTCTTCCTTTCCATGTCTTTGAAGCAGGGGCTTGTGGGGAACGCAGTCCAGGTCCTGATAAGAGGCTCTTCATACAAACACAGAGCCTTCAGAAAGTATTCAGACCCCACGACTTTTCCCACATTTTGTTACATTACAGACTATTTCTAAAATTCATGAAATAGTTTTTTTTCTCATTACTTTACACACACAATACCCCATAATTGTGATAAGGTGCGTCTCGGTGAGAGGTGTAGGAGTCAGGCGCAGGAGAGCAGGGATTTCTGAGAAGCGTGTTTAATATATATATATATATATATATATTTATATACATAGTCCACCAATACAAAATTGGCACAGATGAAAATCCCAAACTACGCTCTCGAAGGAACAGAAACTAAACACATGGAGGAACAACCACAGTTCCCACACTTAACGTACGTAATAGCGAAAACAATAAACATCATAGATCATCGAACGCAAATACACACAAGCTTAATCCTGCAGGAACTAAGGCAGGCAACAGGTGCCCTAAATACACACAGAAATAAACGCAAATGAAACCAGGTGTGAAAAGGACAAAACAATCAGAAAATGAAAAAGGGTGGCGGCTAGCAAACCGGCGACGCCCGAACAGGGGGAGGAGTTACCTTCGGTAGAAGTCGTGACAGCACCCCCCCCCCCCCCCTGACGCGCGGCTCCCTGCCCGGAGAACGAGGCGCAGGGCGATCCGGATGGAAGCGGTGAAACTCCCTTAGCATAGGTGGATCCAGTACGTCCTCCAACGGCACCCAGCATCTCTCCTCCGGACCGTACCCCTCTCAGTACACGAGGTACTGAAGCCTCGAGTCCAGGACTGAACTGCATACGTGGCAATAATGACAAAGCAAAAACAGGTTTTTATAAATTCTTGCTTATAATAATAATACATTTAAAAAAGATATATATATATATATAACATTTCCATAAGTATTCAGACCCTTTACTCAGTACTTTGTTGAAGCACCTTTGGCAGCGATTACAACCTTCTTCTTTGGTATGACGCTACAAGCTTGACACACCTATATTTGGGGAGTTTATCTCATTCTTTGCTGCAGAGGTATTTTCAGGTCTCTCCAGAGATGTTCAATCGGATTCAAGTCCGGGTTCTGGCTGAGCCAGTTAAGGACATTCAGAGACTTGTCCCGAAGCCACTCCTGTTTTATCTTGGCTATGTGCTTAGTGTCGTTGTCCTGTTGGAAGGTGAACCTTCGCCGCAGTCGGAGGTCCTGAACACTTGGGAGCAGGTTTTCATCAAGGATCTCTCTGTACTTTACTCCGTTCATCTTTCCCTCCATCCTGACTAGTCTCCCAGTCCCTGCCGCTGAAAAACATCCCCACAGCATGATGCTGCCACCACCATACTTCACCGTAGGGATGGTGCCAGGTTTCCTCCAGACATGACACTTGGCATTCAGGCCAGAGAGTTTAATCTTGGTTTCATCAGACCAGAGAATCTTGTTTCTCATGGTTTGAGAGTACTTTAGGTGCCTTTGGGCAAACTCCAAGTGGGCTGTCATGTGCTTTCTTACTGAGGAGTGGCTTCCGTCTGTCCACTCTACCATAAAGGCCTGATTGGTGGAGTGCTGCGGAAATGGTTGTCCTTCTGGAAGGTTCTCCCATCTCCACAGAGGACCTCTGGAGCTCTGTCAAAGTGACCATCGGCTTCTTGGTCACCTCCCTGACCAAGGCCCTTCTCCCTAATTGCTCAGTTTGGCCAGGCGGCCAGCTCTAGGAAGAGTCTCGGTGGTTCCAGACTTCTTCCATTTAAGAATGATGGAGGCCACTGTGTCCTTGAGGACCTTGAACATGTTCAATACCACTACATATCTACAACGTGTTCAATACCACCACATATCTACAACATGTTCAATACCACTACATATCTACAACATGTTCAATACCACCACATATCTACAACACAACATGTTCAATACCACCACATATCTACAACATGTTCAATACCACCACATATCTACAACACAACATGTTCAATACCTCCACATATCTACAACACAACATGTTCAATACCACTACATATCTACAACATGTTCAATACCACTACATATCTACAACACAACATGTTCAATACCACCACATATCTACAACATGTTCAATACCACCACATATCTACAACATGTTCAATACCACCACATATCCACAACATGTTCAATACCACCACATATCTACAACACAACATGTTCAATACCACCACATATCTACAACATGTTCAATACCACCACATATCTACAACACAACATGTTCAATACCACCACATATCTACAACATGTTCAATACCACCACATATCTACAACACAACATGTTCAATACCACCACATATCTACAACACAACATGTTCAATACCCCCACATATCTACAACATGTTCAATACCACCACATATCTACAACATGTTCAATACCCCCACATATCTACAACACAACATGTTCAATACCACCACATATCTACAACATGTTCAATACCACCACATATCTACAACATGTTCAATACCACCACATATCCACAACATGTTCAATACCACCACATATCTACAACATGTTCAATACCACCACATATCCACAACATGTTCAATACCACCACATATCTACAACATGTTCAATACCACCACATATCTACAACATGTTCAATACCACCACATATCTACAACACAACATGTTCAATACCACCACATATCCACAACATGTTCAATACCACCACATATCCACAACATGTTCAATACCACTACATATCTACAACATGTTCAATACCACCACATATCTACAACATGTTCAATACCACCACATATCTACAACATGTTCAATAGCACTACATATCTACAACATGTTCAATACCACCACATATCTACAACATGTTCAATACCACCACATATCTACAACATGTTCAATACCACCACATATCTACAACATGTTCAATACCACCACATATCCACAACATGGTCAATACCACTACATATCTACAACATGTTCAATACCACTACATATCCACAACATGTTCAATACCCCCCCATTATCTTCAACATGTTCAATACCACCACATATCTACAACATGTTCAATACCACCACATATCTACAACACAACATGTTCAATACCACCACATATCTACAACATGTTCAATAACACTACATATCTACATTTACATTTACATTTAAGTCATTTAGCAGACGCTCTTATCCAGAGCGACTTACAAATTGGTGCGTACACCTTATGACATCCAGTGGAGCAGCCACTTTACAATAGTGCATCTAAATCTGTTAAGGGGGGGGGTGAGAAGGATTACTTTATCCTATCCTAGGTATTCCTTAAAGAGGTGGGGTTTCAGGTGTCTCCGGAAGGTGGTGATTGACTCCGCTGTCCTGGCGTCGTGAGGAGTTTGTTCCACCATTGGGGAGCCAGAGCAGCGAACAGTTTTGACTGGGCTGAGCGGGAACTGTACTTCCTCAGTGGTAGGGAGGCGAGCAGGCCAGAGGTGGATGAACGCAGTGCCCTTATTTGGGTGTAGGGCCTGATCAGAGCCTGGAGGTACTGAGGTGCCGTTCCCCTCACAGCTCCGTAGGCAAGCACCATGGTCTTGTAGCGGATGCGAGCTTCAACTGGAAGCCAGTGGAGAGAGCGGAGGAGCGGGGTGACGTGAGAGAACTTGGGAAGGTTGAACACCAGACGGGCTGCGGCGTTCTGGATGAGTTGTAGGGGTTTAATGGCACAGGCAGGGAGCCCAGCCAACAGCGAGTTGCAGTAATCCAGACGGGAGATGACAAGTGCCTGGATTAGGACCTGTGCCGCTTCCTGTGTGAGGCAGGGTCGTACTCTGCGGATGTTGTAGAGCATGAACCTACAGGAACGGGCCACCGCCTTGATGTTAGTTGAGAACGACAGGGTGTTGTCCAGGATCACGCCAAGGTTCTTAGCGCTCTGGGAGGAGGACACAATGGAGTTGTCAACCGTGATGGCGAGATCATGGAACGGGCAGTCCTTCCCGGGAGGAAGAGCAGCTCCGTCTTGCCGAAGTTCAGCTTGAGGTGGTGATCCGTCATCCACACTGATATGCCTGCCAGACATGCAGAGATGCGATTCGCCACCTGGTCATCAGAAGGGGAAAGGAGAAGATTAATTGTGTGTCGTCTGCATAGCAATGATAGGAGAGACCATGTGAGGTTATGACAGAGCCAAGTGACTTGGTGTATAGCGAGAATAGGAGAGGGCCTAGAACAGAGCCCTGGGGGACACCAGTGGTGAGAGCGCATGGTGAGGAGACAGATTCGCGCCACGCCACCTGGTAGGAGCGACCTGTCAGGTAGGACGCAATCCAAGCGTGGGCCACGCCGGAGATGCCCAACTCGGAGAGGGTGGAGAGGAGTATCTGATGGTTCACAGTATCGAAGGCAGCCGATAGGTCTAGAAGGATGAGAGCAGAGGAGAGAGTTAGCTTTAGCGGTGCGGAGCGCCTCCGTGATACAGAGAAGAGCAGTCTCAGTTGAATGACTAGTCTTGAAACCTGACTGATTTGGATCAAGAAGGTCATTCTGAGAGAGATAGCGGGAGAGCTGACCAAGGACGGCACGTTCAAGAGTTTTGGAGAGAAAAGAAAGAAGGGATACTGGTCTGTAGTTGTTGACATCGGAGGGATCGAGTGTAGGTTTTTTCAGAAGGGGTGCAACTCTCGCTCTCTTGAAGACGGAAGGGACGTAGCCAGCGGTCAGGGATAAGTTGATGAGCGAGGTGAGGTAAGGGAGAAGGTCTCCGGAAATGGTCTGGAGAAGAGAGGAGGGGATAGGGTCAAGCGGGCAGGTTGTTGGGCGGCCGGCCGTCACAAGACGCGAGATTTCATCTGGAGAGAGAGGGAGAAAAGAGGTCAGAGCACAGGGTAGGGCACTGTGAGCAGAACCAGCGGTGTCGTTTGACTTAGCAAACGAGGATCGGATGTCGTCGACCTTCTTTTCAAAATGGTTGACGAAGTCATCTGCAGAGAGGGAGGAGGGGGGAGGGGGAGGAGGATTCAGGAGGGAGGAGAAGGTGGCAAAGAGCTTCCTAGGGTTAGAGGCAGATGCTTGGAATTTAGAGTGGTAGAAAGTGGCTTTAGCAGCAGAGACAGAGGAGGAAAATGTAGAGAGGAGGGAGTGAAAGGATGCCAGGTCCGCAGGGAGGCGAGTTTTCCTCCATTTCCGCTCGGCTGCCCGGAGCCCTGTTCTGTGAGCTCGCAATGAGTCGTCAAGCCACGGAGCGGGAGGGGAGGACCGAGCCGGCCTGGAAGATAGGGGACATAGAGAGTCAAAGGATGCAGAAAGGGAAGAGAGGAGGGTTGAGGAGGCAGAATCAGGAGATAGGTTGGAGAAGGTTTGAGCAGAGGGAAGAGATGATAGGATGGAAGAGGAGAGAGTAGCGGGGGAGAGAGAGCGAAGGTTGGGACGGCGCGATACCATCCGAGTAGGGGCAGTGTGGGAAGTGTTGGATGAGAGCGAGAGGGAAAAGGATACAAGGTAGTGGTCGGAGACTTGGAGGGGAGTTGCAATGAGGTTAGTGGAAGAACAGCATCTAGTAAAGATGAGGTCGAGCGTATTGCCTGCCTTGTGAGTAGGGGGGGAAGGTGAGAGGGTGAGGTCAAAAGAGGAGAGGAGTGGAAAGAAGGAGGCAGAGAGGAATGAGTCAAAGGTAGACGTGGGGAGGTTAAAGTCGCCCAGAACTGTGAGAGGTGAGCCATCCTCAGGAAAGGAGCTTATCAAGGCATCAAGCTCATTGATGAACTCTCCGAGGGGACCTGGAACATCTACAACATGTTCAATACCACCACATATCTACAACATGTTCAATACCACCACATATCTACAACATGTTCAATACCACCACATATCCACAACATGTTCAATACCACAACATATCTACAACATGTTCAATACCACCACATATCTACAACATGTTCAATACCACTACATATCTACAACACAACATGTTCAATACCACCACATATCTACAACATGTTCAATACCAGCACATATCTACAACATGTTCAATACCAGCACATATCTACAACATGTTCAATACCACCACATATCTACAACACAACATGTTCAATACCACTACATATCAACAACATGTTCAATACCACCACATATCTACAACATGTTCAATACCACCACATATCTACAACACAACATGTTCAATACCACTACATATCAACAACATGTTCAATACCACCACATATCTACAACATGTTCAATACCACCACATATCCACAACATGTTCAATACCCCCACATATCTACAACATGTTCAATACCACCACATATCTACAACATGTTCAATACCACCACATATCTACAACATGTTCAATACCACCACATATCTACAACATGTTCAATACCACCACATATCCACAACATGTTCAATACCACTACATATCTACAACATGTTCAATACCACCACATATCTACAACATGTTCAATATCACTACATATCTACAACACAACATGTTCAATACCACCACATATCTACAACATGTTCAATACCACTACATATCTACAACATGTTCAATACCACCACATATCTACAACATGTTCAATAACACCACATATCTACAACATGTTCAATACCACCACATATCTACAACATGTTCAATAACACTACATATCTACAACACAACATGTTCAATACCACCACATATCTACAACATGTTCAATACCACTACATATCTACAACATGTTCAATACCACCACATATCTACAACATGTTCAATACCACCACATATCTACAACATGTTCAATACCACCACATATCTACAACATGTTCAATACCACCACATATCTACAACACAACATGTTCAATACCACCACATATCTACAACATGTTCAATACCACCACATATCTACAACATGTTCAATACCACCACATATCTACAACATGTTCAATACCACCACATATCTACAACATGTTCAATACCACCACATATCTACAACATGTTCAATACCACCACATATCTACAACATGTTCAATACCACCACATATCTACAAC
>NC_060177.1:4711387-4716251 GCF_021184085.1 Oncorhynchus gorbuscha
AGGTCTCATCAGTAATACAGTCTGATAGAACCACACAGTCTGATAGAACCACACAGCCAGATGGTGGTGTTTAACCTCTTGCTCCTACCTGACACGCAGGCGTCCCATCTAGACATCTGGAAATGCAAATGTGCTACGCTAAATGCTAATAGTATTAGTTAAAACTCAAACGTTCATTAAAATACACATGCAGGGTATTGAATTAAAGCTACACTCGTTGTGAATCCAGGCAACAAGTCAGATTTTTAAAATGCTTTTCGCTGAAAGCATGAGAAGCTATTATCTGATAGCATGTAACACCACAAAAGACCCGCAGGGACGTAAACAAAATAATTAGCATATTCGTCGCTACACAAACAAATAAAATAAAATATAAAATATAAAACATTCATTACCTTTGACCATCTTCTTTGTTGGCACTCCTAGATGTCCCATAATCACTATTGGGTCTTTTTTCGATTAAATCGGTCCATATATAGCCTAGATATCGATCTATGAAGACTGTGTGATAAACGAAAAATAGCGTGTCTTATAACGTAACGTCATTTTTTTAATTAAAAAGTCAACGATAAACTTTCACAAAACACTTCAAAATACTTTTGTAATGCAACTTTAGGTATTAGTACATGTAAATAAGCAATCAAATTGATCACGAGGCGATGTATATTCTTTAGCTGTCCATCTGGAAATAATGTCCGGGTAAATCTCAACCAAAATATCCGGTCTGAGACCTGAACAAATGGCCTGTCTCTTCTTCGTTTGACCAAGAAACAAAGCCTAGGCAAATGACAAGACTGTTGACATCGTGTGGAAGCTGTAGGTATTGCAACCTCAGCCCCATTTATTGTGGTTTGCCTTTATCAATGGCTTGAAGTGGCGGATGGATATATATTTCCATTTTCAGTGATCAGATTTTCCTGCGCTTTTCGATGAAACGCACGTTCTGTTATAGTCACAGCCGTGATTTAACCAGTTTTATAAACGTCTGAGTGTTTTCTATCCACACATACTAATCATATGCATATACTATATTCCTGGCATGAGCAACAGGGCGCTGAAATGTTGTGCGATTTTTAACAGAATGTTCGAAAAAGTAGGGAGTATGAGTAACAGGTTAACTGTAGTCACATTGGGTAGTAGATGGGTAGTGGATGGGTAGTGGATGGGTAGTGGATGGGTTGTGGATGGGTAGTAGATGGGTAGTGGATGGGTAGTAGATGGGTAGTATTTGGGTAGTAGATGGGTAGTAGATGGGTAGTAGATGGGAAGAAGATGGGTAGTAGATGGGTAGTAGATGAGTAGTAGATGGGTAGTAGATGGGTAGTAGATGAGTAGTAGAGGGGTAGTAGAGGGGTAGTAGATGAGTAGTAGATGGGTAGTAGATGGTGGTGTTTAACTATAGTCTCATTGGGTAGTAGATGGGTAGTAGATGGGTAGTAGATGAGTAGTAGATGGGTAGTAGATGAGTAGTAGATGGGTAGTAGATGGGTAGTGGATGGGTAGTGGATGGGTTGTGGATGGGTAGTAGATGAGTAGTAGATGAGTAGTAGACGGATAGTAGATGGATAGTAGATGGGTAGTAGATGGGTAGTAGATGGGTAGTAGATGAGTAGTAGATGGGTAGTAGATGGGTAGTAGATGGGTAGTAGATGAGTAGTAGATGGGTAGTAGATGAGTAGTAGAGGGGTAGTAGAGGGGTAGTAGATGAGTAGTAGATGGGTAGTAGATGGGTAGTAGATGGGTAGTAGAAGGTGGTGTTTAACTATAGTCTCATTGGGTAGTAGATGGGTAGTAGATGGGTAGTAGATGAGTAGTAGATGGGTAGTAGATGAGTAGTAGATGGGTAGTAGATGGGTAGTAGATGGGTAGTGGATGGGTAGTGGATGGGTTGTGGATGGGTAGTAGATGAGTAGTAGATGAGTAGTAGACGGATAGTAGATGGATAGTAGATGGGTAGTAGATGGGAAGTAGATAGTGGTGTTTAACTATAGTCTCATTGGGTAGTAGATGGGTAGTAGATGGGTAGTAGATGGGTAGTAGATGAGTAGTAGATGGGTAGTAGATGGGTAGTAGATGGGTAGTAGATGAGTAGTAGATGGGTAGTAGATGGGTAGTAGATGAGTAGTAGATGGGTAGTAGATGAGTAGTAGATGGGTAGTAGATGGGTAGTAGATGAGTAGTAGATGGGTAGTAGATGGGTAGTAGATGGTGGTGTTTAACTGTAGTCTCATTAGGTAGTAGATGGGTAGTAGATAGTGGTGTTTAACTGTAGTCTCATTGGGTAGTAGATGAGTAGTAGATGAGTAGTAGATGGGTAGTAGATGGGTAGTAGATAAGTAGTAGATAGTGGTGTTTAACTGTAGTCTCATTGGGTAGTAGATGAGTAGTAGATGGGTAGTAGATGGGTAGTAGATGGTGGTGTTTAACTGTAGTCTCATTGGGTAGTAGATGGGTAGTAGATGAGTAGTAGATAGTGGTGTTTAACTGTAGTCTCATTGAGTAGTAGATGGGTAGTAGATAGTGGTGTTTAACTGTAGTCTCATTGAGTAGTAGATGGGTAGTAGATGGGTAGTAGATGGGTAGTAGAGAGTGGTGTTTAACTGTAGTCTCATTGGGTAGTAGATGAGTAGTAGATGGGTAGTAGATGGGTAGTAGATGGGTAGTAGATCGGTAGTAGATCGGTAGTAGATGGGTAGTAGATGGTGGTGTTTAACTGTTGTCTCATTGGGTAGTAGATGGGTAGTAGATGGGTAGTAGATGGGTAGTAGATGTGTAGTAGATGGGTAGTAGATGAGTAGTAGATGGGTAGTAGATGGGTAGTAGATGAGTAGTAGATGGGTAGTATATGGGTAGTAGATGGTGGTGTTTAACTGTAGTCTCATTGGGTAGTAGATGAGTAGTAGATGGGTAGTAGATGGGTAGTAGATGGGTAGTAGATGGGTAGTAGATGGGTAGTAGATGAGTAGTAGATGGGTAGTAGATGAGTAGTAGATGGGTAGTAGATGGGTAGTAGATGGGTAGTAGATGGTGGTGTTTAACTGTAGTCTCATTGGGTAGTAGATGAGTAGTAGATGGGTAGTAGATGGGTAGTAGATGGTGGTTTTTAACTGTAGTCTCATTGGGTAGTAGATGAGTAGTAGATGGATAGTAGATGAGTAGTAGATGGGTAGTAGATGGGTAGTAGATGGTGGTGTTTAACTGTAGTCACATTGGGTAGTAGATGGGTAGTAGATAGTGGTGTTTAACTGTAGTCTCATTGGGTAGTAGATGGGTAGTAGATGGGTAGTAGATGGTGGTTTTTAACTGTAGTCACATTGGGTAGTAGATGGGTAGTAGATAGTGGTGTTTAACTGTAGTCTCATTGGGTAGTAGATGGGTAGTAGATGGGTAGTATATGGGTAGTAGATGGTGGTTTTTAACTGTAGTCACATTGGGTAGTAGATGGGTAGTAGATAGTGGTGTTTAACTGTAGTCTCATTGGGTAGTAGATGAGTAGTAGATGGGTAGTAGATGGGTAGTAGATGGGTAGTAGATAAGTAGTAGATGAGTAGTAGATGGGTAGTAGATGAGTAGTAGATGGGTAGTAGATGGGTAGTAGATGAGTAGTAGATGAGTAGTAGATGGGTAGTAGATGGGTAGTAGATGAGTAGTAGATGAGTAGTCGATGAGTAGTAGATGAGTAGTCGATGAGTAGTAGATGAGTAGTAGATGGGTAGTAGATGAGTAGTAGATGAGTAGTAGATGAGTAGTAGATGGTAGATGGGTAGTAGATAGTGGTGTTTAACTGTAGTCTCATTGGGTAGTAGATGGGTAGTATATGGGTAGTAGATGGTGGTTTTTAACTGTAGTCACATTGGGTAGTAGATGGGTAGTAGATGGATAGTAGATGAGTAGTAGATGGGTAGTAGATGAGTAGTAGATGGGTAGTAGATGAGTAGTAGATGAGTAGTAGATGGGTAGTAGAAGGGTAGTAGATGGGTAGTAGATGGTGGTTTTTAACTGTAGTCTCATTGGGTAGTAGATGGGTAGTATATGGGTAGTAGATGGTGGTTTTTAACTGTAGTCACATTGGGTAGTAGATGGGTAGTAGATGGATAGTAGATGAGTAGTAGATGGGTAGTAGATGAGTAGTAGATGGGTAGTAGATGAGTAGTAGATGAGTAGTAGATGGGTAGTAGAAGGGTAGTAGATGGGTAGTAGATGGTGGTTTTAACTGTAGTCTCATTGGGTAGTAGATGGGTAGTATATGGGTAGTAGATGGTGGTTTTTAACTGTAGTCACATTGGGTAGTAGATGGGTAGTAGATGGATAGTAGATGAGTAGTAGATGGGTAGTAGATGAGTAGTAGATGGGTAGTAGATGAGTAGTAGATGAGTAGTAGATGAGTAGTAGATGGGTAGTAGATGAGTAGTAGATGAGTAGTAGATGGGTAGTAGATGAGTAGTAGATGGGTAGTAGATGGATAGTAGATGGATAGTAGATGAGTAGTAGATGAGTAGTCGATGAGTAGTAGATGGATAGTAGATGAGTAGTATATGGGTAGTAGATGGGTAGTAGATGGATAGTAGATGAGTAGTAGATGAGTAGTCGATGAGTAGTAGATGGTGATCGATGAGTAGTAGATGAGTAGTAGATGGGTAGTAGATGAGTAGTAGATGGGTAGTAGATGGGTAGTAGATGGGTAGTAGATGAGTAGTAGATGGGTAGTAGATGGGTAGTATATGGGTAGTAGATGGTGGTTTTAACTGTAGTCACATTGGGTAGTAGATGGGTAGTAGATGGGTAGTAGATGGGTAGTAGATGGGTAGTAGATGGGTAGTGGATGGGTAGTAGATGGGTAGTAGATGAGTAGTAGATGAGTCTC